>NW_015506016.1:128438-147282 GCF_001515645.1 Sinocyclocheilus grahami
TGAATGCAGAGAAGGCTGTAACTCGAGTCTGCCTCTCCGTTGTTAAACTGCAGTAAGTGTAACTTCAAGTTAACATCTGAGATCGTACAATAAGGTAGAAATTGAGCGTGTTCCTCATTTTTGTAATGCCTTGTTTTATAGCTGAATTGATTCATTGCGTGTTCCAGTGTTTTCAATCGCTATTCTCTCTGAATCTCAGGCACCGTTAGCTGAACGCCGCTAAACTGCAGGAGTTAAAAGGGAAATAAATAGGTGGATAAAGAATAGTTTGAGCGTGTTCCTCAATCTTCTTATCAAAGCCTTATTATTCATAGTTTGATTTCAATGCGTGTTCCATTGTTATGCCATGCTATTCGATTCCCTGAGTTAAACATTACGAGATAATGTTTGTCTGCCTGTGTCTGTTCACAAAGTAAATTTAATTTCGCTTAACACTGCGTGTAAGTGAATATTAACTTTGCACCAACAGCGAAGAAAACCTGTTGTTTAAGTGTCCAGAGAAACTGGCACAGAGATTTAAAGATCTGCTGAGATCGTTATCACTGGTGCCCCTAACTCTGCAGCACAAAGCTGTTATTTGAATAAAGTTAAATCTAACTCCGAACAACCGAGAGTTTAAGCGCCACATCGTAAAACCAACCAAAGCGGTGTTGTTATTTGTACAGTGTTGAAATGCGCCGATATTTCGTGTAATATGCTTAACTGTACTTGTAATGCAACTATTCACATGCTAGCCACTAGAGCTTGTTTTGGTTGCCATAGTTACGATCGTGACACGGAAGTCTGAACCTACTTCCGAAGCAACTCTGAACTGCGCACGCGCAGCACAGCGACGCTATTGTAAACAAACCCCACGGGTGGCTAAGCTAACGAAACAGTTGTTTACATTGAAGTCTATGCTAAAGCCTTTAGCCTCAAAGGTTAGCAGTTAGCATTAACATCCAGTGGTTGAATTCAGTGTCTGTTTGGGCAACGATAAAGTGATTTAACCCTTTAAACATCTAAACTAATACACCTGTTGGTCTCTTTCTCTCTCTTATTCCTCCCTTTTCTCACTTCTTACCACTTTATCTTATTTTACTAGAAAGGGAGATACTGACTCACAATTATTAATTGTGCCAAATTCAAATTTAATTAAAACATTAAATTTATTTGGAATCATTCAAATTTCCCCCTCATTTCATATGATCATTATTTCTAGTATTCCCTCTTATGCCTAATCATCTTAGGTACGAATAAGCCTTGAACTTTAAAGTTTAATAAACTTATTATACCTAATTGATTTTATTACCTATCAATAAATTCTATTCAGACTTATACTTACTCATTATTTTATTGCGTTTTACCCCTTTTCTTCCTGTGGTTATACACTTAGCCATTATTGTTTTATTTTGATTTCCTTCGTTATTTAATTTCCTTTCTACTTACTTTGCCCATTTATTACTTTTAATTTTACTTTACCATTCTTTTTTCCTCTGGAGATCCTAGCTTGGGAACGACACACCCGAGCCCTAATATGAGACAGTGTTATCCCTCTCTACGAGTTCAAATAAATTAGAAAGACAACGTTCTTTCCCTCAAATTTTATTTTGTTTGATTAGTTGTGCAGCAACTAAGAACAACAACTATTCTACTCGTAGTTGAGCATAACAGCATCAGAGCCTGCTAGTGGACGCGATCCACTCAGGTTACTGAGTAAACTCCTGAGTTCTCCTTCCCTTTTCTCCTGTCACCTCCTGCTTTCTTTCCTCTTTACTCTTCACATGCGTAGGGACCTGTAAGAACCATCAATCAATCCTATGTGAATGAAATACATAATCTTGTTGAAAAAGACGAATCATCCGTATGAATTTGATTGTAATCAACCCCTCCTTGTTCTTCCTAACCTCCCTACATTTGGAAACGCAATCCAAATTTTTGCATCTCATCCAACGCTGAGATCGATTTAATAGAGATAAGTGTTGAACAACTGTCGCCTTCGCAGCCTCCCTGGTGAGCGGCATAACTGTAAGGTGTACGGTGTCAATCCTGTCAGACTAAGAAAAGAGATATCAACATTATTATTGCATTCTTTTGTCTAAAACAGAGATTTAATAATATTGTTTACCTTCTTGATAACCACATTAAATTGAAAAAAAAATTCTCAACCAAAAAGGAATTGTTTTTTTTTTTACTGAATTGTTTTTACCTTTTTCTCTTTTTTTCCTATTCCTCGTTAGAAGTGACGAATTCTTTGCATCCCTAATCTACTTAGACACCTGAGACCAACACAATCATCACCACACTTCACTAGTGGGTCACAGTCACTGATACCACACTTAGTTGTCCCACCACACATAGGCTTCTACTCTACACAGATCTGTGTCAGTCTCTCTTCTCCCCGGCGTGCCAAAATGCCGCAGACTGCAAACCCCATTGCCTATGGGGAAGATGTGAATACTTGGCTGAGAGGCATGACAGACAGCCTCACCCCCAAGACATTTGAACTGTTATTATTTTTAATAATAATCCTAATCCTGAGAAGATTCCTGACACAAGATTCAAGCCAGAACAACAACCACGAGGAGCTAGTCAAAATCACCAGCTCCCTAAGCTACGCCTTCACAACCCAGCTGAAACTGAGCGACAAGCACATCACCCACCTTCAAGAGGAGCTGACACGTGCTCAACGCCGCATAGACAAGCTGGAAGTGAAAGTTCAAGATCAACTCAAAGCACCCAACGAGAGGGAGCAGGAAACAACGGAACAAGTTATGAAACTCCAAGCAGCCCTGGCAGCAGCGCAGCTCGACCAGCAACATTCAAAGGCTGTCCAGAAAGACCTGGTAAACAGACTCCAGTATGCCGAACAGCTACTAGAGAAAGCCAAGAATCACATCAGAGACAAGAATGTTGAAATCAGTACCCTGAAAGACCACCTTGAAAGGTATAGAACTGAAATGGACAATCTGACCCAACAACTAGACGATACCAACGATGAGCTCTACATGGTCAGAAAAGAACTCAAAGATGCTTATGAGCTGAAACAAGAGCCAAGAAAAGAGAAGCATCTCTCAGCCTCACCACTGCTGAGCAGAGCAGAGTCCCATATCCAAGAACCGGCATATGACGAAAGGCGCGAAGGGCCACAACCCAAAACCTCACCTGCCTTCGCCACACAAGCCTTTCCTGCCAACGAAAGAATACCTCCCATCCAAGCAGACCTTGGAGCTGCACATGGGATGACCATCAAAGACCTCAACAAGCTGTCTAAAAACATCAGCAGTTTCAACCCAAACTCTGCAGAGGGCCACGACATCCAGGCCTACCTGCAAGATATCGAGTTTTATCTGGAAATGAGACCTCGTGTGACTGACAGAGACAGGTTATACCTCCTAAGAGCCACATCAAGTCCTGAGGTACGAAACTTCCTAGATCGACAGCCCAGTCAAACAAAGTCAAGCTACCAGCTACTTCGTGAGGTCCTTATTAAAGAGTTTACAGACCCTGAGTCTGAACTTGGACTGTTAACTGCTTTGGAGATCAAGCAAGGTCGACAAGAGGTTCCACAAGCTTACTACAACCGACTCCGACAAGCCTACTTTGGTGCACACAACGAACCTGACCTTGAAGAGGATGTGAACTTCAAAAGCCTCTTCCTAAGAAACCTGCACCCTGGAGTCAGCCATCATCTAGGCGTCATGGCCTGTCCACGCTCCATGACCATCCAACAGTTGCGTGACCTAACACAGAAGGCCTACAACAAGCAGAAGATGGCCTCAAAGAAAGGTAACAAAACATCCACACTCTTGAACTCTGTAACCAAAGACTCAAGCCTTGCACTGGACGACACCCAGTGGCATCACGACACCAGAGTCTTCCATCAAGAGCACAGAGAACGTGACCCCCATGTCCACGACAGCTTTCAGCCCAGCCGCTGGAAAAATCCATGGGAACAGCCACGCTTCTCAAGAAACCCAAAAGATAGGAACAACTGGAAACCTAACCAGACATCCAAAGGTAATCGCCTGACTCATCCAAGAGCAACTCGTGTGAGTAAGCGACAGCAAAACCCACCTCAGCACCACTCAGACATGCACAGTGCTGAGTATGCAGAAGAGCAAGACAGCTTATCCTCAGACGACATGGAACAAGTCATGAGACAAATGAAAGAGTTCCTTCAAGAAAAGCTGAACATGGATGACCACAAAGTTGAGTCATGCTCGCTGTGACCAGCGACAGAACGGAAGGCCGGTGATCACCTGGTACACCACATCAGAGATGACAAGCACCTGTTCAACAACCACCCAGAACGAGCAAGTCTCTCACGGCCAACTGTTGATGAAACTCTGAGGTACCAAAGAACATCACCTCAGTCACCCATCGCTCAATAACAAACTGTCAAATCAACTCCAAGAACCACATTCCTGTCTGTGCAACAGCAACCACCCAAGCACAGAAGGTCAGAAAGTCTGCCACAACCAGAAGGCATCACAAGAGAAATGCAACATAGGAGACAAAGTTTGCACCCCAGCTTCACACAGCCATGCCAAACTAGCTCTGACTGTCTGCTAAAGAACTTCCTGCCTTGCTGGACTGACCCCCATTAGATCATGGACACGCCCTCATCCAAGCCAAGGATGCAGAGAGCCCGTCTTCACTGACATACAAGAAAAGGGGGGAGACAACACAGACTGAAACAGATCTGACCACACATACACTACACCATTAACACACACACAACATTACCTACACCCAGAGGTAACCACATCTACTGATAACACATTCAACTAACATTTTCTTCCCACAAGTAGAATATCCAAATTTTAGCGTAACATAAAGTTACATATGCCCACCATGAAGAAATATGCAGCCATCCTCACAATAGGTAGAACACCTGACACTAATTTAAGGTACATGACACACTAGCTGCACACGACATCCTAGCTCAACAGTAGTTGTAAGCCATGCTAGGAAAATCCACAGCAGCTTAGGTTTGTTTGTTCTTCTTTTACCTATCCTGATTCCTTCCTCTCTTTCCTTAGTAGGTGAAACACCTAGACACCCTGCAAGGGTCAAAGGTCTGATATTAGGATTGACTCACCACACCTAATATCCGCCAGTAATTCTAAAGCTGAATGGAAGCCAGAAAGCTCCATGCACGATAGGTCAATTCATTTAATTGCAAATGATGTTACTAGAAAATTAACGGTAAACTTTCTAAATTAAGACAACCTAGAAGAACCAAACAAAGTTATCCGCAAAATTTGATTGACGAATCAACGTACGGAACCAAATTTTTGTTTCTTTTGTTTCTCCAGCGCTCGCCGATGTCTTCAGCTCAACACATCGCCGATCGAAGGGGAGATGTGTAGGATATCAGACAGTTGAGAGTTTCGTGTTCTTCTGAGTTAAGTTTTGCCTAACGCCGTGTCTACGAAAGAGTGCCGTCTAAAACTTCAACTTCAAACCACAATTCCGCATCGTCAGCCAACACCCAACCACTGGCTTCCCAAGACTGAACTTCCAGCCAATCAGCGACCTCGGGAAACCCCTTTCGGCAACCAGACAAGGAAGGGAACCCCGCACACAACGCAAGTACCTCGAGATCCTAGCTGAACTGGTGCATTTAATATAAAGTTTAACCTCATTGAGGAACTCAATGCGAGGGTTAATTAAGTGATTGGTGGTTGTTTAGGTCTTTGCAATTAGACATATTGCTGTAAACTTGGGATTTCACATTTTCATCCTCTTAAACTAATTATTTCCTCACTTTCTGTCTTTCTGCAACTTGCGTGAATGCATGTATTTATGTGTTAGATTAGTTATATGATTTATCCAATAAAGACTTATTTATATTGAAAAGAGAAGTATCTTGTGTTTTGTGCTTACAAGTTAATGTCTTAAACTGCCGATCTTGTTACTGTGCTAATTAAGTGTTTTCACTATATTTTGGATATTAATATCCATTGCAGAATTTATGTTATACGGCTCATTCAATGAATCGCTGGCCGTCTCAGTGATCAGCCGTAAAACAGTGATTCTGTCCAAATTCCCTTTAAAATCTTAAATGATTCCCTTTGAGCTAAATTAACCTGTTTCCCTTACACTCCCATAAATAAACAAACTCCTGTGTGCATAACAGGATTAAGCCCTCAGAAGACATCTGACAACTATATTTAACTTCAGTGTGTGCATAGCCAAATATAAAGTCTTTAAAGGCAACAGTGTACACATACCCTTGACCAATTCTAGTCAAGTAATTGGGTGCAGTAATTTGTAACATCTCCATAGAAACTTGTAGCAGTATCAGCAGTACTTACACACGCTACATAGCATAATCCAAAAATCTATAGACTGAAATCCACAGTACCACAAAAGCACAAGTATTTCTTATCTCTACAGCACTCTACCCATAGACATAACAAGATACGCTCCACACACTGTTCACAAAGGGTGAAACATTATCGAGCTGACCTGCTAGCCCACAAAAGAAAGGCAGGGACGGAGGTGAGGGGGATAACAATCAATAAACGTGTAACCTTACAGCCAAGGTCGACTAGCACTGCTTCTTTTTTCCCAGCCTGCCTTGCTCTTGCTTAATGAAATCTGTTTAGCCATGGCTTGTGTTGACCCTCAGGTCTGTGGAAGTAATGAATGGAATTCATCATTTGGAGCAGAATAACTACAGAGCTGAAACAGAAACCTTTAGAAAAAACAGATGGTCACATGGGGTTTCGAAATTACGGAATGCAACTGGCCATATGTTATCTTTATATTATAATATTTAATAATTTACTGTACTAGCATATATAGCTGTTTAATCAGCAGAATAAAAAAATCAAGTATTATCATTATTCAATATTACACATTAGATTTAAGTAATATTTTATAAGATTTATAATTGTAATATTCAACATATTATTGAATATTACAAGCATATAAAGCAGTTTAATAATTAATTATTTAAAATAATTCAAATATAAAATATTACATAACAGATTTAAGTAATATTGTATCATATTTGTAATTGTAATATTCAATACTTTATAATATTATTAACAATTATCTTTTGGATTCCAAGAAAATGAAATGAGAACATGAGAAGAATAAGACATGAGAAGATGCACACAATACAAAACAATTACAAAATGTAAACAGAAATAAATTGCAATTAACTTGTTAAATTTTGCAAAGAATCTGTTTGCAGTCAGGTCACTTGCATTTTTAACAGTTTTATTTAATTATTAATATTTTTTGTAATCTTTTGCCATAATTTCATTGATCAGATATACTGTATCATTTTCTAAAGTGCACCGACAGGATTTAATACAAAAAGAAAAACGAAGTATAAAACAACTTACTGGACCAAATTCATTGCATTTATGCATTTGGCAGATTTGTTTATCCAACGTGACTTACAGTGCATTCATAATTTTTATCAGTTTGTGTGCTCCTTGGGAATTGAACCCGTGACCTTGTTGTTGCCAGCTCCATACTCTAGCAGACCTACATGAATTACAAGATGTATTGCCAGATGTTCCTAGGTGAAATGTAATGCCCTTATTCTTTCCCGCTGTCAATAGTAGGTAAGATACTGCATGATACAGCGAAATTATAGTTTTTTTCAAAGCTGGACTATAGATCACCTTACTTCTTTGGCGAACCTTATCAATTCCCATCTAGCAGATTGATAATATATTTGCCTCTGCTTATGTGTGAAGAAGGCCCAAGAAAAACAGCAGTACAATTCACAAACAAATAAAGGGCAGCTTTAACTGCCTGCATTTACTGACTCTCTCTATATGTCTCAAGGCAAATATTGATCGATGCCCATGTCTAAACTTCTCACTCCCCATCCAGCCTTGCTCATCCCTCTGTAACAGAGCAATATTTAACTCTGCTGTGGTTTCCTTACATCTCTCAGGCCTGCATGCATTATCCATTAGCAAGGTCTTGTCTGAGATTTGGGCCTGTGTAATCTGATACAGGCGCAGTAGATTGCATTGCACTGGATTAATCCACTGTGGCTAACCGGGGTGAAGGAGGTGGGGAGGGATCGCATCGATTTTCTGATTTCTCTCAAAGCGATGTACCTCCATCCTCCCACAACAACACAACTTAGCCTAATGAATATTCAGCCCAGCACCTGCAAGCTTTGGCAAGGTTTAGTTCTCATCCAACCAGGAGAGGCTGCTGGGGACAGATGTCGCGGAGAGAACAGAACAGATGAAGGCACAACACAACCTCATTTTTCACACTCTTTCCTAAAGGAACAGGAGAGGAGCAACTGCAACCAAACCCTCTTATCACACGCCACTGGATCTAAATCGTACAAGAGGGTGAAAATGTCGTCAGTGTAATTGATTAGGCTCACCTCAGACAGAACCTGCACTCCAGAAAGAGTTTCCCAATGAAAATCGCACTGAGACTCGAGAAGCCACTGACCGGGAATTTCAGTAAATTGGCTTCTTTAAGGCATAGTGAATTGACAAAAAAAAGCAAGGACTCTACAATGGCAACTCAAGGTGTCCTGTTGCATCTCTGGCACCAAGACGTTAGCAGCAGATCCTTCAAGTCCGGTAGGTTGCGAGGTGGAGCTACCATGGGGCAGTTGTGGCCTAATGGTTGAGTCGGACTTGTAACCTGAAGGTTGTGGGTTCAAGTCTCAGGTCTGGTAGGGATTGTAGGTGTGGGGAGTGAATTACCAGCACTCTCTCCACCCTCAATAACAGACTGAGGTGAGACCCTTGAGCAAGGCACAGAACCACCAACTGCTCCCCGGGCGCCGCAGCATTGGCTGCCTACTGCTCCGGGTGTGTGTGTATGTTTGTTCACTACTCACTGCTGTGTGTGTGCACTTGGATGGGTTCAATGCAAAAATCACACTGAGACTCGAGAAGCCACTGACCGGGAATTTCAGTAAATTGGCTTCTTTAAGGCATAGTGAATTGACAAAAAAAGCAAGGACTCTACAATGGCAACTCAAGGTGTCCTGTTGCATCTCTGGCACCAAGACGTTAGCAGCAGATCCTTCAAGTCCGGTAGGTTGCGAGGTGGAGCTACCATGGGGCAGTTGTGGCCTAATGGTTGAGTCGGACTTGTAACCTGAAGGTTGTGGGTTCAAGTCTCAGGTCTGGTAGGGATTGTAGGTGTGGGGAGTGAATTACCAGCACTCTCTCCACCCTCAATAACAGACTGAGGTGAGACCCTTGAGCAAGGCACAGAACCACCAACTGCTCCCCGGGCGCCGCAGCATTGGCTGCCTACTGCTCCGGGTGTGTGTGTATGTTTGTTCACTACTCACTGCTGTGTGTGTGCACTTGGATGGGTTCAATGCAGAGCACAAATACGTCACGTCCTTTTTTTCCCTTTCATAGATCAAACTTGTTGGTCCAGCATATCCCACAAATGCTCAATTTGAATGAGACCATTCCTGAACAGTGTGTGCAGTGTGGCAGGGTGCATTATCTTGCTAAAAGAGACCACTGCCATTAGGGAACACGACTGTCATGACAGGGTGTACCTGGTCTGCAACAATGTAGGTAGCGTGTGTCAAATTTATGTCCACATTTTCCCAACATTGTCCTGAGCATTACACTCTCTCCACTAGCTTGTCATCGTCCCACAGTGCATCATGGTGCCATCACTTCACCTTCTTTCACTTCTCCAAGGTCCAAATCCGACACTCGCATGCCCATCATAGGCACTCTGATTGGTCTGCAGTTATGCAGCCCCATACTCAGCAGACACATTGTGTTGTGACACATTCCTTCCATGGCCATCATTAAAATGTTGTGTAACTGTTGCCCGGTTTGTGGTTTGTCCCTCCTCAGACCACTATTGGTAAGTTCTCACCACTCATCAGGGTCAAATTAAAATTCTCATTCTCATCAGACCTTGCTGTTTCAGAGACTCAGTCACCTTGCATTAACAATTTGGTCTTTGCCATAAGTCACTCAGATTTTTATCCATGTCGATTTCTCCTGTATCCAACATGTTGATTACAAGAACTGATTGTTTGTTTACAACTAATCTTCCCAGGTCTTGTGTATGAACAAATGAATGAACGAACAAACGATCGAACAGACGACCGACAGACACAGACAGACAGTCAGACAGATGATAGATAGATAACTCCATAGGTTCATTTTTGAAAGTCAATTTCTATATTATTTTTTTTCAAGCCTTGGCTACAAAAAAGCTATTGAACATTTCCACTTATTGCACAGGAAAAAAGATACAGTTCATTGATTGTACATTGGCCTTTTCTGAACACATGCCTTTTGATTCAAAACCTTACAGTAACTGAGATAACTTACAGTCCTAAGATAATAGTGTAGTAACTTCCCTATTTTACAACTAGCTCTGGTCTCACCTATAATATAGTGTAATCATGTAATATAATATTACAGTATGTAATAATATCACATACAAGTAATTTATTCTTTATTATATTCTGTATTTTTGTACTTCTATCATTATTCTGTATTTTATATTGTATTTTATACCTATGTTGTCACTTACACACAACAGAGATGTATGAAACTAATACAATTTTGATATAATGTCATAGTATTATGATTTCCTGCATGTTTTACTCTTGTTCATAATAAGATCTGATTTAGGCCTATGCTTCATTATATTATTCAATAGCAATAACATATGTCTTCTAGGTTTTCATGAAACTCATTTACAAAAAGTATAATATGAAACATCTAACTGCGGCTCACAAAACATTTGATAACATTATGTTGTTGATATGCTTAGAACCCACTTGATATATTTGTCTTGTTTTCAATGAAGTTCATGGTTTATGAGAAATGGTGCCAGTATGAAAATTATACTCCTACTTGCACTATTCTGTTTGAGGCAAATAAAGATGGGAGTTTCTACTTTCATTATTCTTTATAATGAAATATTAAAATCCCATAGAGCCCTGGAAAAAAATTGCAATGAATTTTGCATGCAATGAGGCTATTTCTTAACCGAGGAAACGAGTGAAAGCATCTCACAGGCACATAACTCATTCAAGTGTGTATCCAATGGTTGCGACATTGTTTTCTTATCCAAATGAATGGAATCAACATCAGGATGAAAGGTGAACACCATCATTTTGTTTCTCGCTTTCTGATAGCCCATCAAGTAAGGAGTTTGACAGGCATAGAGCTGTCATTACTACAGGAAAATAACAAAGATTACAGCAGAACTAAATGTAATAGCTGCAATTTGCAGGCCATTATTGGTACTGAAACACAAACTATGGCTAGAAAACAACCTTGTTACCTTTACAGCAACTCGTAATTCTGTAGAAAGTCTAGTAGTCCAAACTACTTGTAGACTGTTTTTTTCACTTTGCTTTTTTTTTTTAATTCTTTAAAAAAAAACTAGTTTAAAACACATAGGCCAGTACAGTTTGGGGTCAGTACAATTTATTTATTTATGTTTTAAAGAAATTAATAATTTTATTCACCAAGAATTAATTAAGCTGATAATAACTGACAGTAAAACTAGTAAAATATGTCTGCAACATATGTCAAAAACAGCTCTGTTCACAGCGAGACGTTTCGGTGCATGTCTCTTTAAATGCTATAGGAGCTCTGCTCACCCTGCCTCTCAAATAATCATAAAAAATATAAAATGTGGGACTTACTTCTGGAGGTGAAGCTGGATTACGGAAAAGGGGGTACTGATCCATCGTTTTAACTTTTTAGCAAAACCTGCCTTGAATTGTCCCTCGTTCTGAAAGCAGTCAGGTGTAAAATGACTCATGCAGACAGAAACACATTTAGGTAGATCGGGTTGTGCAGTCCCTTCAAAAAAAAAAAAAAAAGTAATCCACTGTGTTTCAGCGGCTCAGATGTCAGGAGTAAACGACGACTGCTTTGTTCATTCTTACATCCAACAGCAAACAACCTTTAGGAGTTTTGGAGACATTCTTGTCTATACCTACTGCGGCGTCGAAACAATGGTGGACTGTTCAGCTCACTCGGGGCGGGTCTTTGCTAAAACGGCATTGTCCGTCAACAGTTGTGGGAGGGGCCTGTGCAAAGTGACGTCACTTTGCCAAGAATCTGTGAAAGGCTTGATCTGAGAAAGTGCTTATGATTTGTGGGGATTTAAAAAAAAAAGCACTGGATGGATTTGTATCATTATAGGGTGGTTGTGTACACACTGCTAACACACATTTAACCCTTGTATGGTGTTCAGGTCTGTGGGACCCATTTTCATTTTTTATCAAAACATTTTTGATCAAACTCAGACTCATTGGCCTTTGCTCATTTTCTGTGAAGAACATATATCAGAACCATTTTTCAATGACCACAAACTGTACACCCCCTACACATTTATATTACATATAGGATGTTCGGGGCTAATAAAAGTGTGGAATTTGTAGGTCCTGTGTACCTTCATTCTGTCCTCCTCCTTTCTGGGCCTGCTATGAGTGAGTGTGTGTGTGTGTGTGTGTGTGTGTGTGTGTGTGTGTGTGTGTGTGTGTGTGTGTGTGTGTGTGTGTGTGTGTGTGTGTGTGTGCTAAAGAGAGAGTCTGTGAGAGTGTGAGTGCAAGAGTGAGTTTTGTGTCTCTGCCCCTGCCATTCCCGCACAAGGTTGTAGCACTTTAATTCATAAATGTGATGATGTAACAAAGGTAAAGGGCAGATATTAACCATATATGCTGTTCATATTGCTTGTAATTGGGATGAAGTAAACATCTGTTGAGTATTTTAACATAAAATTTTGATTGTGTTGAATTAAAAAAACAAAAATGCAGTGGGTCCACCAGACTCACGAACACTGCCTGAATAACAAAAATATGAACACCACATAAGGGTTAAATTAAAACACCATGTAAAAGAGAATTTTGCATTCTGATGTCCCCTTTAAAGGTTTATCAGTTATTGTTCAAACATAAATGTTTACTTCTGGAACCCGACTGTTGCACCAGAGATTGTCTTACTATTGGGAGATAAGAGGGTCTGTATTACTTACTATTGGAGAAAGTGTAACGGTCAACTTGGATCATGTGTGCCTTAATAACCAATCACATTACAGCCTTAACGTCATTGAATTTCAGTCTTGTGCCATTGGTATGCCGTTTATGGATACCAAAGGAATAAATGAGAAGTGCCGTAAGTTATATCCCACCTGTCGCAAAAAGTCAGTGACTTATCTTATAAAACAGCATTTTTTTAGAGTGTAAACTCTAAAAATAGTTCAACCCCAAAGTATTGTTTAGGACAGTGGTTCTCAAACCTCTCCATGAAGTACCCCCAGTACTGCACATTTTGCATGTCTCCCTATATCTGACACACCCACTTCAGCTCTTGCAGTCTCCACTAATGAGCTGATGAGTTGAATCAGGTGTGATAGATGAGGGAGACATACAAAATGTGCAGGGCTGGGGGTACTCCAGGACAGGTTTGAGAACCATTGGTTTAGTATAAAACTTGTTGGAGATTAGCCGATGGGCTGTCGATTCATTAAATGATAAGCTGTTTCCTCACAAAAGTTGTTTATTCAGCATAGTGAAGTCTCTCCTCCATTGACATCATTCAAAGAAAAAAAAAAAACGGCCTCTGGTCTCTTTTCCCATGTACTGCCAAAGCGGAAATGTTAACATTAGCCATTATGTTTTTTTGTCTAAAGGTTGCAGGCTTGCCTTCTAGTGGCTTTATTTGCACTCTATTAGAAGGAAATTTGAAGGATCATGTGACACTGAAGATTTTAATAATGGCTGCTGAAAATTCAGCTTTGACGTCACAGGAATAAACTACATTTTAAAATATATTAAAATCATAGTATAATATTTTAAATTTATATGATATATCTTACCAACCACAAGCCTTTGAACAGGAAATAATAAAAGAATTATGCCAAACTACTTATAAATATAAATAATATAACATTTGAAAATATTTTTACATTTAAAAATAAAGACATTATGGAACAGCTATACTGAAATCGCTCTACATTTGAATGGAACATTTAATAAATTTTTAATTTAAAAAAACAGTACACGGAATCTATTGGATTACAAATAGCATCTAGACGGATGTACTGTTACTTCCTCTACAGTCAAAAATCTGGGTGTTATATTAGACAGCAACTTGTCTTTTGAAAATCCTATTTCCCATGTTACAAAAAAACTGCATTCTTCCATCTTAGAAACATTGCCAAGCTATGAAACATGTTACCTGTTTCTGATGCAGAAAAGCTAGTTCATGCATTCATTACCTCTAGACTGGACTATTGTAATGCACTGCTAGGTGGTTGTCCTGCATCGTCAGTAAACAAGCTACAGGTAGTCCAAAATGCAGCGGCTAGAGTCCTTACCAGGTCAAGAAAATATGATCATATTACCCCAATTTTACAGTCTCTGCACTGGCTACCTATTAAGTTCCGTATCAATTACAAAATATTATTACTTACCTATAAGGCCCTTAATGGGTTCTCTCCTGCGTACCTAACTAGTCTTCTACCATGCTACAATCCATCCCGCTCCCTAAGGTCACAAAACTCTGGACTTTTGGTAGTACCTAGGATAGCAAAGTCCACTAAAGGAGGTAGAACTTTTTCGCATTTGGCTCCCAAACTCTGGAATAGCCTTCCTGATAACGTTCGGGGTTCAGCCACGCTCTGTTTAAATCTAGATTAAAGACACATCTCTTTGACCAAGCATTCAAATAATGCATCTCATAATCTTGTACTGCAGTTATATCTGATCAAATGCACATTATTATTATTATTATTCTTTAGCTTGGGTTAAACAAAAAAATTTGCTTGGTTGGAACAGCAGCTATGCTAATTATGTCTCTATTTGTTTCTCTGTTTCTGCCACAACTAGGATTTACACCAGCTTCAGTCTGGATCCAGAACACCTGAAAAGAGATGATCCCAACCCTGAAACAACATACAGAACTACCAAATTTTGCTACAAGTTTGATTGCATCATATATTAATTGCTGTTAATAGTGTTCATCGTCTGTTTGATCACGCTACTGCAGTTATATCTGATCAAATGCACATTATTATTATTATTATTCTTTAGCTTGGGTTAAACAAAAAAATTTGCTTGGTTGGAACAGCAGCTATGCTAATTATGTCTCTATTTGTTTCTCTGTTTCTGCCACAACTAGGATTTACACCAGCTTCAGTCTGGATCCAGAACACCTGAAAAGAGATGATCCCAACCCTGAAACAACATACAGAACTACCAAATTTTGCTACAAGTTTGATTGCAACATATAATAATTGCGGTTAGTGTTGTCGTAGTGTATGCCGTTAGGGCCAAGTGAGGTGATAGGAAGGCATAGGCGTAAACCAGGATAATCCAAAGAGTGTTTTTTTATTAGTACAAGTAGCAAGATTTGGGGGTGATATCTACAAAATAAGAGAGTACAATTAAGGGGAAAAAAAAAAAAACACCTTACTAACACTTTACACAGCGTACACTTGTTCTATCGTACAATGAACAAAGTAAATTTGCTTAAACAGCATAAACGTAACATTCAGCCTAACTCACTGACCCCTCTTCTCTCCCCAAAAGGCTGAGAAGGACTGACTTAAATACTCTAAACTCCCGCCAGAATAGGAACTGGACTAAACCAACTCTGTAGCCAGATAGCATAAAGATAGGGGTGATATCTTCAAAAAAAAACAGTACAAATAAGGGGAAAAAAAAAAAAACACCTTACTAACACTTTACACAGCGTACACTTGTTCTATCGTACAATGAACAAAGTAAATTTGCTTAAACAGCATAAACGTAACATTCAGCCTAACTCACTGACCCCTCTTCTCTCCCCAAAAGGCTGAGAAGGACTGACTTAAATACTCTAAACTCCCGCCAGAATAGGAACTGGACTAAACCAACTCTGTAGCCAGATAGCATAAAGAAAGAAGAGAGGAAAAATATAAAATTTATTATTTATATATATATATATATATATACACACACACAGTGGGTACGGTATTCAGACCCCCTTAAATTTTTTTTTAAAGTATTCAGACCCCCTTAAATTTTTCACTCTTTGTTATATTGCAGCCATTTGCTAAAATCATTTAAGTAGTTTGGCCGGATGGCCAGCTCTAGGAAGGATTCTGGTGATCCCAAACGTCTTCCATTTAAAGATTATGGAGGCCACTGTGCTCTTAGGAACCTTAAGTGCAGCAGAAATTTTTTGTAACCTTGGCCAGATCTGTGCCTTGCCACAATTCTGTCTCTGAGCTCTTCAGGCAGTTCCTTTGACCTCATGATTCTCATTTGCTCTGACATGCACTGTGAGCTGTAAGGTCTTATATAGACAGGTGTGTGGCTTTCCTAATCAAGTCCAATCAGTATAATTAAACACAGCTGGACTCAAATGAAGGTGTAGAACCATCTCAAGGATGATCAGAAGAAATGGACAGCACCGGAGTTAAATATATGAGTGTCACAGCAAAGGGTCTGAATACTTAGGACCATGTGATATTTCAGTTTTTCTTTTTTAATAAATCTGCAAAAATGTCAACAATTCTGTGTTTTTCTGTCAATATGGGATGCAGTGTGTACATTAATGAGGAAAAAAAATTAACTTAAATGATTTTAGCAAATGGCTGCAATATAACAAAGAGTGAAAAATTTATAGGTATAGTAACGAAACAAATGTGTTATGTCCTTATTTAATCAAAACCGAACTGGTAAATGAAGCGTGTTGTGATGTTCGTCTTCATTCCCCAGTTAATGTCATCTTACCAAAACAACATGACGCATGCTAAAGACAATTAAACTTTTTTAAATATAAACTTATTGTCTGAGGGTGGAAATAATAAATGTAAATCATGTACTAACTGACATAACACACAGACAAGGTGACGATGTAAATACTGCATCTCATCGTCATTTCACCCTCTTTTTTTGTTGTTGGTAGAGGACAAGAGCGCACTGCATCAACTTTGTCAACTTGTGGTTTTATGACACCTCCTCCTAGCACATATCCCAGGTAGGAAACTTAAGGTTTCGCCAGGTTACACTTTTTGGCATTGACCACCAATTCTGCATTTTCTATCCTTCGAAACACCTCTGCTAAGTGATGCAGATGTTCCTTCCAGGATGCACTGTAAATCACCACATCGTCTATATAGGCAGCAGCAAAGTCCACAGTCCCGGAAATCACGTGATCCATCAACCACTGAAAAGTGGCTGCAGCTCCGTGCAGTCCAAACGGCATAACCTTAAAATGATATAGCCCTAATGGGGCCTGGACAGCAGTCAGTTCTTTAGCCGCATCAGTCAGTGGTACCTGCCAGTAACCTTCACACAGGTCTAACATGCTCAGGTACTTGGCCTTCCCCAGACATTCCACCAATTCATCGACCCTAGCATGGGACATGGGTCAAAGGCTGAGATGGCATTTCATTTTGAAAAGTCCACACAGAATCTTAAAGTTCCATCCTTCTTCGGTACAAGGACGACCGGGCTGCACCCCTCACTCTTTGATGGTTCAATTACCTGCAGATCCAACATGGCCTGAATTTCCCTTTTCAGGTCTGGGACAAGTCATGCTGGTACTCTGCAGAAGGTCTGCCGGATGGGTCCTTGCGCCAGAAGACGAATATCATGCTGAGTCACATCAGTCCTCCCAGGCCTGTCACTGAAGATGCCTCCTGGTATCTCAGCTTCAATCTGCTCTTTCTGCTCCAAGGAAAGATGGTTCAAGTTGGGTAAGGTGTTAGGGCCTTGGTTGGTTGGAAAATATTGCTCGCTAACCTCCTCCTCGTCCTCTATTGACCGTGCCCATAACTGCTCAGCCACAGAACACTGCCTGTCCAGCCACGGTCTGAGCAAGTTAACATGGAACACTTGAGTCTTTTTGCGACGATCTGGAAGGCTGAGCTCATAATTGGTTTCTCCCACCTTCGTCAGGACTTCATATAGCCCTTGCCAACTTGCAAGCAGGCCATTGTCTGAAGTCGGCAGGAGAAGCAACACCTTCTGACCTGGTGCAAGTGTCCTTTTCCTTGAAGACTTGTCATACCATGTTTTCTGCTGCTGTTGGGCCCTGGTCATGTTGTCATGTACTAGTTCTGACATAGCATCCATCTTCTCCCTCATTTTCAGAACATAGGATACAATTCTGGTTTGCTCTCATGGGTTGTCCCCCTCCCACGCCTTTTTCAGGACATTCAATGGCCCCCGAACCTGGCGGCCGTAGAGCAGCTCGAATGGAGCATATTCTGTGGAAGCCTGTGGGATCTCTCTATAGGCAAACAATAAGTACGGCAGCCACTGGTCCCAGTCATAGCCCGTCTGTGACACGAACTTGCGTCAGTTCATCATTGAATTCAGTGATGTCATCATCTAGCTCAATTCAGTTTAAATAGTATCTTTGCAATCAAGTCAACGATATAGCTGGAAATTAAGTGTTCCCGACAAAGCAAGCCAGAGGCGACAGCGGCAAGGAACCAAAACTCCATCGGTGACAGAATGGAGAAAAAACCTTGGGAGAAACCAGGCTCAGTCGGGGGGCCATTTCTCCTCTGGCCAGACAAAACCAGCAGTTCAATTTCAGGCTGCAGCAAAGTCACATTGTGCAGAGGACTCATCTGGTTCCTGTGGTCTGGTCCCGGTGGTCGTCTGAGACAAGGTCTTTACAGGGGATCTGTATCTGAGGCTCATCTAGTTGTCCTGGTCTCCGCTGCCTTTCAGGGCTGTAAAGGTCCTTTCTAGGTGCTGATCCACCATCTGGTCTGAATACGTACTGGATCTGGGTGACTGCAGTGACCATCTGATCTGGATACAGACTGGATCTGGTGGCTACGGTGACCTCGGAATAAGAGAGAAACAGCCTAATATTAGCATAGATGCCATTCTTCTAATGATGTA
>NW_015506016.1:147344-148920 GCF_001515645.1 Sinocyclocheilus grahami
ACCTCGGAATAAGAGAGAAACAGACTAATATTAGCGTAGATGCCATTCTTCTAACGATGTAGCAAGTACATCGGGTGTTATGAGAAGTGTTCCCGGTTCACCTAATTAATGCAGCCTAAAAATCCTTTAACGGATTTGAATATTAGAAGTGTATTAGTGTGTTATGTGTAAGCCAGGTTAAAGAGATGGGTCTTTAATGTAAATTTAAACTGCAAGAGTGTGTCTGCCTCCAGCACAATGTTAGGTAGGTTATTCCAGAGTTTGGGCATTAAATAGGAAAAGGGTCTGCTGCCCGCAGTTGGTTTTGATATTCTAGGTATTATCAAATGGCCAGAGTTTTGAGAACGCAGCGGACGTGGAGGACTATAATGTAACAAGAGTTTGTTCAAATACTGAGGTGCTAAACCATTCAGGGCTTTATAAGTAATAAGCAATATTTTAAAATCTATACAATGCTTAATAGGTAGCCAGTGCAGTGTTGACAAAACTGGGCTAATATGGTCATACTTCCTGGTTCTAGTAAGAACTCTAGCTGCTGCATTTTGGACCAGCTGGAGTTTGTTTATTAAGCATGCAGAACAACCACCCAATAAAGCATTACAATAATCTAACCTTGAGGTCAAAAACACATGGATTAACATTTCTGCATATGACATTGAGAGAATAGGTCGTAATTTAGATACATTTGAGATGGAAAAATGCAGTTTTACAAATGCTAGAAACGTGGCTTTCTAAGGAAAGATTGCCATCAAATAGCACACCTAGGTTCCTAACTGATGACGAAGAATTGACAGAGCAGCCATCAAGTCTTAGAGAGTGTTCTAGGTTATTATATGCAGAGTTTTTAGGTCCTATAATTAACCCCTCTGTTTTTTCAGAATTTAGCAGTAAGAAGTTACTCATCATCCAGCTTTTTATATCGACTATGCATTCCGCAAGTTTTTCAAATTGGTATGTTTCGCCGGGCTGCGAAGAAATATAGAGCTGAGTATCATCAGCATAACAGTGAAAGCTAACACCGTGTTTCCTGATGATATCTCCCAAGGGTAACATGTAAAGCTTGAAGAGTAACGGCCCTAGTACTGAGCCTTGCGGTACTCCATACTGCACTTGTGATCGATATGATACCTCTTCATTCACTGCTACGAATTGATGGCGGTCATAAGTACGATTTGAACCTGCACTTCCATTAATGCCAACAAAGTTTTCTAGTCTATGCAAGAGAATGTTGTGGTCAATAGAGTCGAATGCAGCGCTAAGATCCAATAGCACTAATAGAGAGAGATACAACCACAATCAGATGATAAGAGCAGGTCATTTGTAACTCTAATGAGAGCAGTCTCAGTACTATGATATGGTCTAAATCTTGATTAGAAATCCTCACAGATACCATTTTTCTCTAAGAAGGAATGTAATTGTGAGGATATTACCTTTTCTAGTATCTTGGACAGAAAAGGGAGATTCAAGATCGGTCTGTAATTAACTAGTTATTTGGGGTCAAATTGTGTTTTTTTTTTATGAGAGGCTTAACAACAGCTGGTTTGAAGGTTTTGGGGACATATCCTAATGACAATGA
>NW_015506016.1:149205-156938 GCF_001515645.1 Sinocyclocheilus grahami
GACACAGGGGATTTATCATTAACACTTGTTTCTCTGGAAAATGTTATATGAAGCACCATTACTTCAAACGAGTTATACTTGAAGCCCGCCCTCTGAGAAATACTGAAAACATTGTTATAAATTGAAGCAACACCTCCCCCTTTACCTTTTGGATGTGGCTCATGTTTATAACAGTAATCTTGGGGGTAGACTCGTTTAAAATAATGTAATCATCAGGTTTTAGCCAGGTTTCTGTCAAACAGAGCACATCTAGTTTATGATCAGTGATCATATCATTTACAAAAAGTGCTTTTGTAGAAAGGAACCGGATATTCAATAAGTCAAGCTTTATCATTTGTTTATCCGTATTGCATCTTTTTTTTATTTGTTGAACATCAATTAAATAGTTACTCTTAAATTGGTTTGGACGTTTTTTTGTATTTTCTAGTTCGGGGAACAGACAATCTCTATAGTGTGATATCTAGGTGAAAGAGTTTCTGATTTCTGTGACATAAGGCAGCTAGCAGACGGTCGATTTAGCCAGTCTGTCTGCTTCCTGACCTGGGCCCCAGTTAGTCAAGTACAAACTCTAAGACTACGTGCCATATTTCTAGAGAGAAGAGCGGCACCACCCCAGGAGGGATGAAGACCATTTCTTTTCAACAGGTCAGGTCTGCCCCAAAAACTCATTCAATTATCTATGAAACTCATGTTATTCTGCGGGCACCACTTGGACATCCAGCCATTGAGTGACGACAGTCTGCTATGCATCTCATCACCACGGTAAGCAGGGAGGGGACCAGAGCATATTACAGTGTCTGACATCGTGCTTGCAAGTTCACACACCTCTTTAATATGTTATTTTTAGTGATCTCGACTGGCGAAGTCGAACATCATTAGCGCCGGCGTGAATAACAATCTTACTGTATTTACGTTTAGCATTAGCCAGCATTTTTAAATTTGCCAAGATGTCAGGCACTCTGGCTCCTGGTAAACATTGGACTATAGTGGCTGGTGTCTCAATTTTCACGTGCCATACAATAGAATCGCCAATAATTAGAGCACTTTGATCATGTTTCTCAGTGGGTGCATCACTGAGTGGGGAGAACCTGTTTAATGTGTTGATCGGAACGGAAGAGCGGTGTTTTGACCCGCGACTATGCCACCTCACAGTCTCCCAGTTGCCCTGCTGCAGAGGCTCTGTTACTGGAACGAACAATGTACAGGACTCCCTAAGCTAGTCGCATCCAAAGCCATATCTAGAGCCCTCACATTCTTACGGTCCTCAATTAAAGTTTGGATGCGCGTCACTAATTCTGAAATCTTCTCTGTCAGCCTAACTATTTCCCTGCATTTATCACATGTGAATCCCTCGTCACCGACAGAGAGAGATAAACTATACATGTGGCAAGCGGTGCAAACAACAATAGCTGGAGAAGAAGCCATTACTCACAGTGATTGATGAATGATTCTTACTTACCATAGTTGTTTGATGAACTTGTGAAAAAAAAATGGAGCGAGAGAAAAAAAATAAATAAATAAAAAAACAGCAATAGGCACGAAATTAAAACGCTAATGACAAGCTAACGAATGTTAACGCGCTGCAGTTGCGCTACACTCGCGGTTTTAGAATAAAAGCGAACGATCAAATTAATCAGATGAGGTTGATAGATAATATCAGAAATATGGTGGGAATTAAGTTAAATTTTATCACTTTAAACAACAGAGAGTGATCGAGATTTTACAGAAAAACAGAGCTACAATCACAAACCAGCAATGCAAACAGGAAGCAGGAATAACACTGTCCAACAGCCAACTGTTTACTTCCTTTTTGTCCTGTAATAAGTCAGCTAATATTGGCAAGTCCCTACCCAACACGACTGAGTAAGGGGCCTTATCGACAACACAAACAGTCAGAAAGTAGCCTTGTCCCTTAATCTGCATTTCTAGATCAATAGTGGGATATTCTCGCTCATCCCCATGAATGCAGCACACTGTTAAACTACCCTTATATAGAGTATCTGTGCATCCTTCAAGCACTCTTGTCTGACTGGTTTAAGAGCTTAAAACAAAGATTGTCATAAAAACAGTCTAAAATTAGAACTGCAAGTACTAAAAACAGAACCAACTCCCCTCTACAACATTGAGGCTGGCGTTTCACATGCTACAATCTTGTTCCAAGCACTCTATCCATCCACCCCCTACTACTAGTGGCGGCCATCTTAAATACACATTTTTTCCCGCTCTCCCCAAATTGGAACATACCAATTTTTTTATAAAAGTCTCTTGACTTTGACTCTTATGATATACATGATATTTAGAAAGAAGAGTTTAAGTAAATAAATACAGTTAATAATACAATTTACATTAGTTAAGCGGAGCGCTTTTTCTTAGTTTGCACTTCCTATTGCCACGCCCACTTGGCTACACAAAGAAATGCAAACAAGCAACCAACATTAACAGTGAAAACAGTGATGGAAGACAATTTCAAAGTCTCTCCATCACAAGTGTTCATAGTCTGTTTGATTACGTCTTTTATTGATTTTTCCGTACATTTCTGCCATATGTACATTTACTGACATAGTCACCACTGATAAGCTACTACTAAATATATTGTAGAAACATATATTGTACAACTGCTTTGCAACGATTTGCATTCTAAAAGGCGCTATACAAATAAACATGAATTGAATTGAATAAATTAATAGTTTGGACAATACATTGTGTCATTTACACAGGTGTGTATCAGCAGACATCCACAAAATCAATTCAAAATAACTATAATTGTGTGTTTTCCTTGAGTGAACGCTCAACCATTGTAGGTATTCGCAGTCACTACCACATGTTTCACAGCTAGTCAGTTCAAAACTGCAAAATCCCCTCCCAGACATTAGCCTTGACATCGCTCAACAGCCCAACTCCACTACACAGATAGCATTTTCAACTTATTTTTTTCCCCACGTGCTGGGCCTGAATGACATTCTCCAGGGAAAACATGTGACTGATGTGACAGAGCAAGGGATGAGGTTGGGCTGAGAGATTTAGGGCCATCCAATCTTTAACGATTAGGTCACAATTTTCTGCCAGCGACACGCTAACAAGACCCTAGAGACAGCACCATGCAGGTCAGTGACGCTGCTTCTGCTGACAGAGGGATAATTAGTGACTCAGACAGAAGATTAAGCTGGTAATACAAAACCATTTATTTAACACTCCACTGGCAAATAACTTTCCTTTCCTTAACCAGTCCATCAATCACAGCCAGGATTAGCTAATCAGAGCCTCCTGGAAATGTGTTGGAAATGTAATTAGTGTAAACACTGGAAAAATGAAACTGTCCATTGGGTTTAAGAAAGTTATTTTGAATGATGGATCAACCAGGTGTGTGTAAAATCAGGTAAAATCAGGTAGATTTTAATCTTACCCTAAATTATTAAATGAAACCAGGCGAGCTTTGTCCAGGAGTTTGTATCATGGCTCTGTATGCCAGCAGATGAAAAGAAAAAAATCTGCAATAAATTAATATTGGTTGTCAGAACCAGTGCACATGCATCAGACATGTTGAGTCATGGTGCTTGTATTGAAGACATGGGTTCGAGTTTGGCCTGTGTCGTTTTATATAATTAAGATATTTGTATAATTAATGTATATGCATAAATGCATTTTTATAATTTTATCGATAAGCAAATTTAGATTTTTAGATCCCTTAACCTTCCCCCAAACCTAAACCTAAACATTTTATAGCGAAAATAAAAACATATAAAGCGTAATTGACCGAAATATGCAGGGATATTTTAGTAAGTTAGTAACAATATAGCATTAAAAATATATTTTTTATAGTCGCTAATCCCACTTCTACATCTAAACCTAACCATAACTATTTCTTAAAAATACTTACAGTATAAAGAAAAACATGACAGACAGATAAGTGCAATCACAATCATTTATTTATTCCAAAAATATCAAATGCAGTACCAAAAGTAGTCCAAATGATGATGTGTTGCAGTCATAGTCCTAATTGTTCCCTATCGAGCGTTTACTCAACATGGGAACTCCTCCCCTTCTCCGAAATCCTGAAGTCTAATAGCATAATGCCAGTTCAGTAAACTGGCCAATTGACGCTCGTCTATGCAAATCGCATGCAAATATGTACAGGCTTGGCCGGCAGTATCTCCTTCACTTCTCTGATTTATTTACGTGAAATTCCTGAAGAAGAAATGGAAACTTGGAAATGGAAATGTTGACTCTGAGTGCACTCACTGCGAGGACCTACTGGTTTGTATCCTACGAGCTAAGAGAGACCTTGCTCGTGGCTTCACAGGGACGAGGCCCACTGCTGCCTGTGAGCCGCTTGTGGGCCCTCCACCCAGCCCCCTGCCAACGCCCCGTTCCACGGTCCTCTTTGCGGGCGACTGCTTCCGCCGACCTTAGGCCATCGCAGACTTCATGTCCTTCGGCACCCAAGAGGAAGAGGACTCCACGTCCATCTCAGCCTCTGAGTCAGAGCTGGATCGCCCCATCACCAAGGGCCCTGTAGACCTCCATGGGGAGCTCACCAGGGTCCTTGCCAAGGGGGTCAAGGAGCTCGACGTGCTGGGAGGCTCTGGAGGAAACTGCCATGAGTAGGCTCAACTCCTGGTACTTCCAGTCAGGCCACTGCCAAGCAGCATCGTGCAGAAAGATGCCATTCTTCACTGACGTGCTTGAGCACGTGGTGAAGTAGTGGTCTGCACCCCAATCGGCTCGTGTCCACACAGCCACGCAGTCTCTGTTCTTGCAGGTGGACGGGGCAGAAGCCCACGGTTATGTGCACATGCCCCATGCCAAAGAAACCATCTTCCTACATTTCCCATGGCTGCCTTCGGTGCCGCTGTGGGACTCAGCGCTGGTTCTGAAAGCTCTCTCTCTACCCCCGTTTGAGCCCCTGGATTCTGTTGCTATGAGGGAACTCTCCCTCAAAACTGCTCTGCTTCTTGCCCTTGCTTTGGCTAAGCTCATAGGAGATTTGCACACGCTCTCAGTGGATGAGGGTTGTATTTGTTTTGGAGCTGGGGACTACAGTATTACTCTCCGGCCCAAACCTGGCTATGTGCCTAAATCTATCTCTAACCCCTTTAAGGTGCAGGTTATTTCTTTGCCCGCTTTGTCTACTGAGCCGTTGACCTTGCATGACGCAGAGGCTCAGGGAATGAATAGTGGACGCTTTTGTGTCAGCTTATGCGAGCCAGGGACAGGAATGCACTCTCAACATCAGAGCAACAGGGGCTATTACTTCGCCATGGGCCTGACCTAAAGGCTATTAGACCAGGATATATATAAACATGCAGCTATTCAGCATTACTCCTACTGTACAATTGACTCGTTCCTTTTCTTCCCACTTTTGTGATCACTTCACAAACACCTTTAACCAGATGTGCTTGTCTCTGTCCTTGGACTAATCTTTATCTGACTTGGATGCTGATCAGCATCTTAGTCTGTTAAATACTGCCTGCTCAGAGGTTTTGAATACCACTGCTCCTCTTAAACTCAAGAAGTCAAAACTTAAAACTGAACCATGGCTCAATGATAACATCCAATCTCTGAGGCAAGCTTGTAGAAGAGCTGAACAAAAATGGAAAAAGTACAAATTGCTAATTTCCTATGAAATGCTTAAAGACTGTTTTGCTACTTTTCAGAAAACAGTGAATTCTAAGTATTTTTCTAATTTAATTGCAAAGAATCATCATAGCTCTAAAGCCGTATTTTCTGTTATAAATTCTGTTTTTAATCCTTCTGTAAATGTGATCTCAAATCCATGTGTCATTATGTGAAGGTTTCTCAAGGTTTTTCTGTGATAAGATTACTTGAGATCTCAGCTGCAACCACTTGCTAATGTTTCACCTGAATCTTGCTGCTCTTCAGCCATGTGGAGTGCTTTTGATCCAGTTTCTCTCCAGTCTCTTAAAGAAATTATTGACCATCTGAAACCTTCTTTCTGCTCTCATGATGTTCTCCCTCCATATATTTTAAAACAAATGTTTGATTCGGTTGGACCTAGTTTGGTGTCTTTTCTGAATAAATGCTTAATTTCAGGGACTATCCCTGATAGTCTTAAAGAAGCTACTGTGACACAGTCTGGTTTTAAACCTCTGTATAGCACAGAGTCTGCTTTATTAGGGGTCCTTAATGATACTTTGTTAGTGACTAACTCTGGTGAATCTGTTATTCTAATTCTGTTAGACCTAACCTCGGCTTTTGATACAGTTGATCATACAATTCTTCTGTTTTGACTGGAATATTTTGTGGGCATCCGGGGAACTGTTCTTAGCTGATTCAAATCATATTTAACAAATAGAAGTTTCTCAGTCAGATTGGGTCATTTTTCTTCGTCGCCTGCTAAACTTTCCTGTGGAAAAAAACCCATTCTTTTTTCTTTGTATTTAATTCCTCTGGGCTATATTTTCAGAAAGCATGCTGTATCATTTCACTGCTATGCAGATGATACCCAAATGTATTTACCTCTAAAACGAAATAAACATCCTGTTCTGGATTCTCTTTTTGTGTACCTTGATGAAGTGAAAACGTGGTTCTCTAATTTTTTTTTTTTAATGAATCAAAAACCGAGGTTATAGTCTTTGGCCCCAGTGAAAATTCAGGGACCAGCAGTATCGATCTGGACTACCTTGCTCCGTTTACTTCTTCCTGTATCAAGAACATAGGTGTGTTCTGGCATCAGACTCTCAAATTTGATAAACAAATAAATGCGGTTATTAGTTCTTGTTTTTTTCAGCTTCGTCTTTGTCACGGGCAGGACGACGAAGACGACGAAATAAAGGATATTTAATGATATGACAACAGGAGATCCAGACAGGGTAGACGTCAACAAACAGGGTAACATTCACAATAACCAACAAACTAGAATACCAGAGACAGGAACTAATACAGGGCAGATAATGAGGGGCAGAAAGGTGAACACAATGAGGATATTAACTAATAATGAGAACAGGAACAACCAAATAAGGACACAGAGGGAGAAACCACAAGCGACAGTCCACAGGCGTGTGACAGATCGCCTCCCTTCCGGAAAGGCGCGTCCTTGTGCCGTGGAGACAGAGGGAGGGACGGAGGGGGACTTAGGAGAAGGATAAAGGAGTGGATCTGGGATGGAGACAGGGGAAGGCAAAGGGCTGGCAGGCAGACATGATAGGTGGAGGCTCTGGCAGAGGACGGATAACCGGGAGAAGGCCGACAGACAGAGACCAGGGGGGCGACGAAGGAGCCAGGGAGGAGACAGGAGGGACCCGGAGCAGGAGGAGCTCAGCTGGACCCAGGCCACAGCCATAACAGCGGCCCACGGTGGAGCTGACGGTGGGAGGAGCCATGGAGGAGGAATAGCTGCCGACTCCAGGGGGCCTACCAACGGCGGCGGAGCAGGTGGAGGAGGAGCCAGAGGCGGAGACGGAGAGCCAACGAGCCAGGGAGATGCCAAAGATCCAGGGGGCCAGGGTGGAGCCGAGGGCTCTGGCGACCGAGGCGGAGGTCCATAGATCCGCGGCGGAGCCGGAGCGACTGAGGACCAAGGTGGAGCTGGTGGGAGGAAGGAGCCCAATGGAGCCGGTGGGACAGAGCGACGAGGCGCAGCCAGAGGAGAGGAGTCCATAGGCGATGGCGGGTCGATGCCCGACCAAGGCGGAGCCGGAGGGACGAGGGAGCCCGATGGATCAATGGGTGACGGTGGAGGCGAGGGAGCTAGGAGCCGAGGTGGAGCCACTGGG
>NW_015506016.1:156970-166404 GCF_001515645.1 Sinocyclocheilus grahami
GAGCGGGCACTGGAGAGAGCTCTTGGGCTGGAGTCCTTCCTGGGCAGAACTGGGGATCACGAGCCCTTCCTGGGCTTAACGAGGAATCAGGAGCCCTTCCCGGGGTAAACGAGGAATCAGGAGCCCTTCCCGGGCTAAACGGGGAATCAGGAGCCCTTCCCGGGCTTAACGAGGAATCAGGAGCCCTTCCCGGGCTGAACTGGGGATCGGGAGCCGTTCCGAGGCTCAACAGGGAATCGGGAGGGATCGAGAGCCATTCCTAGGCTCGACAGGGGATTGGGAGCCCTTCCTGGGCTAAACTGAGGATTCCGAGGTCTCTCCTCCTCCTTTTGACTCTGAATTCCCTCCACATTCTGGCCCTTATGTCCCGCCATAGTCAGCTCACCCTCAGCCATGATGCAGGGGGCGGAGCTCCTCTCCGCGCTCACACCGTCCACGGCTTGCTCCCTCGTGGTGGGCACTGTCACCGGCTCTCGCACCTGGTCTGACGGGTTGGGCTCAACATCCGAGGCGATCCTCCGCTCAGTTGCTTGGCTTTGCTCTGGCTCGTTGATCGCGGCGTGGGAAATGGCTCTCCGTCCTCGGTGGGCTCAGGCTGATGCTCCGTACCGCGGGGAGATGGTGGGCTGGGCTCTGAGTTCCGAAGTGGCTCCGGCGAGATCCTCCACGGGGCCGATGGTGAGTGGCGACCCGTTTATCACCAGAGTCCACTCCACAATGGCGGCAAATTCCTCCTGAGGACCATCTTCGGACGACCTCGCTCAGAATAGCTGGTGACGTTAGCGACCATCAGGAACCGTCTGGTATGGTCCTCGAGAGTAGGAGGAGGAGGAATTCGGGGCGCGTGAAGGGATCCATGGGGTGAACACAACGGAAAGAAAAACACTGAGGAAAAAAACGGAAAACAAACGGAGGGGAGAACACGGAAGTTCAACTGTTTTTGAGTCGGTTATTCTGTCACGGGAAGCGTGTACTAGAGAGCAGGCAGGACAATGAAGATGACGAAATAAAGGATATTTAATGATATGACAACAGGAGATCCAGACAGGGTAGACATCAACACACAGGGTAACATTCACAATAACCGACAAACTAGAATACCAGAGACAGGAACTAATATAGGACAGATAACGAGGGGCAGACAGGTGAGCACAATGAGGATATTAACTAATAATGAGAACAGGAACAACCAAATAAGGACACAGAGGGAGAAACCACAAGCGACAGTCCACAGGGGTGTGACAGTCTTCTCCCCAAAATTAAATCCTTGCACTCATTACATCTCGCTTGGACTACTGCAACTCTCTTTACCTCTGCATTTCTAAATCATCCATCGCTCGTTTCCAATTAGTACAAATAGTCGCTGCTAAATTCCTCAAAGGAAAACATAAATTTGATCACGTTACTCCAATTTTGAAATCGTTGCATTGTTTACCTGTGCACCTTAGAATTGAGTATAAAATTCTTCTTTATGTTTTTAAATCTATAAATAATCTGGCTATCAGCTATCTTTCTGATAAACTTTATCCATACAATCATACACAAAATCTGAGGTCTGGTGATCAAAGACTTCTCTCTGTCCCCAGATCATGGTTAAAGCATAGAGGGGATAGAGCCTTTGCGGTTGCTGGCCCTAGGCTGTGGAACGGCCTTCCAGACTATATCAGATCGGCACGGTCTTTAACTGTTTTTAAATCATCTCTTAAAACCTATTTCTTCTCTTTGGCTTTCAATTCTTTGTGAGTTTATGGTATGAATCTGTGGGTTGCCCTGTCTTGCCATGTTTTTGGTTTGTTCAGCACTTTGGTCAGCCGTGCTTGTTGTTTTTAAATGTGCTATATAAATAAAACAAACTTGAAACTCGAACTTGTAACTATTCAGGATAAATGCTTTGCAGCTGGCTGATCTTCTCATAATACTTTCGCCAGGTTTTACAAGCTGGATGTGCTGTGCCTGGCGTCTCAAGTGCTTTCGGTGAGTCTCTAACTTCTTATTGCTAGGCTTGTAATTTAGCACAGTAGTTACCGCGTTACTGTTGACACTGTGCTGGCTTATAGACATTTTTATGTGCTTTGTACCAGTTGTTACCACGTATAGCTGTTGACCCTGTTCCGGTATATGTGCATTTTCATGTGCTTATTACGTTGCTGTGTCTGCCCTGTATTCAGTGCAGGTGCTCATTTATTTTGACTAGATATGCAAATTCAGTATTCCTGAGCAAAATATGCTCATTGTTCTAGCCACGTCTATCAGCTATGAGCTTACTAGCGGGCATTGCTATTGTTTGGGAATGTCTGTTGTTCTTCCCCATGCTTGGTGTAGTCTTAGCCTTGCTGTGCTAATCGTCGCTGCTCAGCGGGATTGTTTATTATTCCCACATGCAATTCTCACAATGTAGAGTGAACGCTCGATAGGGGACATCTCTGGTTACTGACGTAACCTTGGTTCCCTGAGAGCAGATGCGAGACATTGCGAAAATCACTGTGCTCGCTCCTCGATCAGTTATGCGGTGTTCAGTGTGCAAAGCAGAATTTAAATTGTTAATCGCTGAAAATATTATCTAGATTATTATCCCAATTCACTCCATGAAGGTGCGCATTTCTCATTCAAACACACCCCTCACCAGAAACAAGGCATGTAGCAATCTGTGATGAAGCAGGCGAGAGCCAATGAGCGTTCGATTTCCCTGCCGTAAAAAAGTTTATTGAAGCGCAATTTTTGAATTTGTAACGAGTGGGTCAGCGCGGGTTTTACTGCTTATGGTCGCTGCTCAGGATGAAGATGTAGATCACTGAATAAAGGCTTGAGTTTGGGACTGTTCCTTGCAGTCGTATGCTGAAGATTTGGATTTCAGTGCATGAATAAAATTTATTCCTTTTGTAATTATGTTGTATTTCTATGGTTTTATTGCCAGTCACAGCATGTTGGAGAAAACACCTTTTGTGTCAAACAAAGTAAATATTACATGAAAATGTAATGGTTAACCGATTGCAGAAATGTTATTTATTTTAAGGGTTTAAAGTGTAGTCTTGTTTAACATGATGTATTCTTTGAAATGGGTTGGCAGCAGAAATCACACAGAACAAAATGTTAACATTTCATATAAGGTAAATGAGTAATCTTAATTTAATAATGCAATTGAAAACATAATGTCATTGATAACGCAACTGAATCCAAGACAAGATAAAATGTTAATGCCGCAATTTCAATATTCATAAGGATTAATTTGTAAGACTGTAAAGTTGTTCATACGTAAATCATTTACGTTTTAGTTGTCATCAATACGTCAGTATTGTGAATTAAAATGTTGTCAATACATCAGTTTTGTACATTTAGATGTTGTGAATACGTCGGTATTGTACGTTTAGATGCTGTGAATACGTCGGTATTGTACATTTTAGTGTCTGTAAAAAAGTAAGTAAATGTACATTTTGTCGAACCACATTTTTAAGTAAAATACATAGGAATTCTCATGAGATCACGTTGGATTAGAATATGATGTATGTTGTGAATGTAAAACTTTGCATGTTCACTTTATGTTAATATGTTCTAATTTAAATGCTGTGGCTAATATTTAGAACATAAGCTTGGTTCTAAAGTACAAAGTAATGGAAAGTTAAAGTGAACCAAAAAGAGAATCAACAGGGACAGTGTGACTGCAAAGAGAACCGTTTTTCTAATTTTTGTGTACACTTTTTTTCATTCTATTTAAAGAGGAGTAATACACTACTGGTAAAAAGTTTTGAAATTATGTTTTTTTTTTATTATTATTTATCAAAAATACTGTACTATAAAAAATATATTTCAAAATATATTGTAACTTATTGCTGTGATGCCAAAGATGAAAATAATAAGAAATGTTTCGTGAGCATCAAATTAGCATATTAGAATGATTTCTGAAGGATCAAGTGACACTGAAGTAAGGATACTGAAAATTCAGCTTTGATCCCAAGAATAAATTAGATTTTAAACATATTCAACTATATTATAAATATATTAAAATAGAAAACAGTTATTTTGAAATAATAATACTATACTTCATAATTTTATTTTATTTTATTTTTTGGTCAAATAGACTTCTTGTAATTATTCCAAACTTTTGACTGGTTTTATTTTATATATATAACTATCTTATATATTTGAACAAAGAAATCTGGGTGGCTGGTAAAATTGTGCATTCTCCAGCCACTGTGGCTGCTGAGTCAAAAGGTAATTTCGTTCCCTCCGAGCACTGTAATAAAATAACATTGGTTTCTGCCTCTTGCAGTATATAAAAAAAACTGTACTGAAAAGGTAATATCAAGACAGGTTTAAGAAGTGACCCTGTTCAGGCACCTCTCCAGGCTTAGACCTCCTTAACACACACACCCACACACATCTCACCCTCTTACCACTCCATCCCACTCAACATCTCAGAGCGACATGTTCCCCATTGGGATGCAGCATGTGGGTCCCTAGTGGCTGTTACCAGATTTACCTCTATTAGAGGACTGGGTGTGAGGGCAGAAGACTAAATAAATAAAGGAGTCACTCCACTCTCTTCCATTTCTCATTCAGACTCTCAAACTTCTTGCACATGTACATGCACACCAAAACAAGCAGTCTCTGTATCTTAATTAGTACCAACAAAACAAAAATAACATACATGAAATAACCCCCATATAGCATACATGAATCACCTCGTAGCAGATCTATACAGGTGGAGCTGGGGAAGGTGGAGGGTTTCTGAAGCAAGCTGCAACTGCTACGGCAACCACTAGTCATATATTTATATTTATAGTTGAGCAGCGAGCTCATTGGCTACCGATATAGGAGAGAACCAATCAATGATGTCATTAAGTCAGATTGAGTTAGACCTATCGGACTGCGCCATCTAGAGTTTCATGCCAAAACTCTGTATTTCACCCAAAAATGAAATGTGCTGAAATTTTACTCACCCTCAGGCCATCCAAGTGGATGTTTGTTTTTTCATCTGAACAAATGTTTTTAAAGACACACGTCCACCATTGAGGCATTTTAATAATTTATTCTGTCCAAAATACAAGTCCATAATATTTTTTACTGGAGAAAGCAATATTATGGATATAGGAGTATTTTAGCAGGAAGAAACGGTTTGAAGTTAAAAACGTCCTGATAAGTTTGTTTATTGCAAACATGCTGCTTTTCACTTCACAAAAATTTAACTGATGGACTGGAGTGGTGTGGATTATTTTGGATGTGGATGTTTTTATCAGCTGTTTGGACTCTCATTCACTGCAGAGGATCCATTGGTGAACAAGTGATGTAATGCTAAATTTCTCTAAATCTGTTCTGAAAAAGAAAATTCATTTATATTTTGTATTGGTTTTTCAACAAATTTTCATTTTTGGGTGAACTATTCCTTGGAGAGATGCAGTCAGGTTAGTGTGACAAATTTTACTGTTTTACTCATTTAAGTTTGGTATTTAAGCAGAGTTTACAGTTTCACAGTTCAAAGCTGACAAATCCCATTTCCATTTTGTGGAACCACTGTCCACAACTGAATGAAGGTCAGCACAAGAATTATTATTTTGAGTGTATGCAAACACACACACCCACACACCACAGTTATATAAGACATCACTGAAAAAAGATAATTTGGTAAGACAACATTTTGCCAGAGACGGTCCAAGGAGGGGGAAAGATCTTACGAGTTGTGCTGAATCTATAATTAATCTAGGATGTTTCTCAAATCTTTTGACAAAGTACCCTTTAAAATCCCTTTGTTAGATCAATACATGTGCTTTGAAAATATTTCACTAAACAAACTTTTGAGGAAACTTGGTATTTTCAAAAACTAGACACTAGAGATGTGGGGGAAAAGCTGTTATCCTGTTTTTCTGGCAAAGTTGAAAACATGATATATTTATACGGTTGTTGGGATTGATAAATTGACTTGTCCAAATGAATCAGTTGATTCAGCAGAGTTCTTCATATGGATATCAACCAGGCAGTTCTCTATATACAGTATATACTGTACACAGGATGGGCTAATGGACACTTAATGTAAAGATGCATAATAGATGATGATATTATATTTCGCATGGATATGGATACTGGTGGCTCACCTTAAGAAGAAGAATTAATGCTGTCAATTCCTTTTTTGCACATTTTACAACAGTACACAAAGGGAATCTCACCTCTGTCCACATGTTTCTCTGTTTTCTAGAAGAAGTCAAAGAAGAAGACATCCGCAATTGGAGAGAAAGCTAAAATTTGTATGAAGGTGTCACCGTGTATGGCACGTCGCACTCCATTTCTTTCTTTTATGCTCTCTCGCACTCTCTCTCTCTCCTTCCATCTGCTGGAGTTGCTCGCCTTTCTGTCGGGGACACCGAAGCATGCGGCTGAGAGCCATTCTATTATTCAGCTATAAGTTCTGGATGGCAAAGGAAAGAGTGCAAATCCACTGAAGAGGAAGAAAATAGCCACACTTTTTGATGCCTGGAGGATGAAATATTTTTTCCTTCCGTCTTTCTGTCTGTCCCTTTTGATTATTGGACATCATTAGAAATAGACACAGGCTATCAGAACTTCAATGAATCAGGCAGCTGCAGTTACCCATGATGCTCTGCATAGTCGGTGTGGTACAGAGTGCACTCTTAAAAATAAAGGTGCTTCAAAAGGTTCTTCAAGCGATGCCATAGAAGAACCATTTTTGGTTCCACAAAGAACCATTCAGTCAAAGGTTATTTAAAGAATCTCTTTCTTACCTTTTGTAATCTGAAGAACCTTATTTCGCCACAAAGAACCTTTTGTGAAACAGAAAGGTTCTTCAGATGTTAAAGGTTCTTTATGGAACCATTTAGACAAAAAGGTTCTTCTATGGCATCGTGAAGCACCTTTATTTTTAAGAGTGTGGTGCAGCTTTAATTGGTGCTTATCGGAACAATAGATCATAGAAAATGACAGAATATGTTTGGGGAAAAAATCCATGGCAACCCCCGAAACGTTATTACCACAAGGTTATCACGCAGACTGCAAAGGACGCCAATCAATATCGTTTTGGTTATGCAGCGGCTACAAGTTTGAACTGAGGAAGACAGAGGGCCAAACAATAGATGTCATGGTTCAGCTACTGTGAAGGAGCGAGGAACGAGGAGACGAGGGAATTACAATAATAGCAGTCTTTAATCCTCCAAATCACTGGGACGTAGCACATGGAGTAGACGTTTAAGATCCGACAAGGAAACATGGGGCAGACTACACTATAAATGCTACACTTAATGAGGGAATTGGGGAAACACACCTGGGAGCAATGAAACACAATTGGAACAGGAAAGGAACCAAATGTGGGCATGTCACACACGAGGGTAAACTAGGTCACGGAGCACATGGGGAGCAAAACAAACACACTAACAGTCCATATTCCTGACAATAGAAAGGAGGATGGATATGATGCGAGTAAAAATTAATAAATAAAACATTTGAAATGCTTTTTGTCAAGCAGTGTAGAGATGCAACTAATCAGTATTTTGCTAATCAATTAAAGTATCAATTTTTAAAAATCACAGATAAATTAAAGAAAAGAAAAAAAAATCATCATTATTGAATGAGAGAAGACCAAAACCTCCTAAAGTGTTTGTCAAGATTATGTTTCAATAACATATATGAAATCCCTTTCATTTCATAAATGTGAATCTGAGTTGAATTGGCCACACTCCACAGGAAGCTGAATAGGAATGACAAGAAAAGGTATTTACTGAACTGTAATGCTGCATTCGCACCATGTCGTAATTACTGTAATTATTAGAATTGAACGTTCTACTGAGAGCTGTTCCAGTCCTCGGAGTCGGAACTATGTGTTTCTATGGCAACACTATTAATACCAAATTAAAACTGTATGAGATTATTCTTGCATTATTAAGACATTAAGAGTTTTATAGGCATTAAAATATAATGAAATTATATGATGTCTTTAATCCTCTGCCGTTTTGAGCGTTTCTGCAAGTGGTTGCAGCAGTCAAGTTTTACAAGTTGGAGCTTTGAGAAAAGTTTGAGTTTACAAGTTGTAATTATGAGTTAAGGGTGGAATTTAACATAAAAACACAGGGGATAATACACCCACCGACTTTGTAAATAGTCACAGAGGAAAAACTAGCAATCATACACTAAACGACTGAGGATCACACACTACCAGACTTTAAAGTTGTTCCAATCACAACAAAGTCATGCGCCTTGTTGCTAGGAGATGCATGACAAACGAAAACAATATATGTTCTAAAATTGGCTCAAAATATCAAACATGTTTGATATCCACTGACTGGATGGAATCAAAATTTGTGACCATCATACACTACTGTAATGTGGGGTTTGTTTTTGTGTCATGTTCTCATGTCTTTTATTTTGTAGTTTGATTCCTGCTGTTAGTGTCATGCTTCCCTTGCCTCATGTCTCTTTGCCTTGTGTATGTGATTCCCTTGTCTGTGTCACGTTCTGATTGGTTGTCCTAGTCATGTGTCTTGTTTCCTATTGGTTTGTTCATGTCATGTGACCCTCCTTGTCTGCTATAACTAGCCATCATGTTCCCATTGTGCCCTTGTCGTGTATTGAAGTTGTAACCCGCTGTCGGTGAGTCAAGTCTGTTTATGCCTCGTCAAGTCTGTTTATGCCTCGTCAAGTCTGTTCATGCCTCGTCAAGTCTTCGTTTATTGTTTGGATGTTTGGATCACTTGTAAATAAAGCTGCACTTGTGTTCTCACTACGCTCGCCTTCAGTGGATTGACTCGTTACAGAATACACGACTGCAAAAAAAAAAATGAACCCAACAGTTGTTCGCCTTCTGAGCCTTCGTCAGGGAAGTCGGACCATAGAGGACTATGTGGAGGACTTTTGTGGACTGTGCCATTTGGTGGCTTTTAATGATGTGGCCCTTAAGGACATTTTTCGAGTGGGTTTAAATGAACCCATTCGTTCTCAGTTGACTGGGGGAAAGATTTGTTGGTCACTAGAACAATATATAGACTTTGCTCTGCAGTTGAGTGGATCTGCTTTCACTGTGGGTGTCGTGGAGAAGGAACACGGCACTAAACCAGAACCAGAGTCTGCTCACGTCATGTCTGCTACACCAAAGCCTGCTAACGTCTTGTCTGCCAAGCCAGAACTTGCTAATGCCATGTCTGCTACTCCAGGACATGCTCAAATCATGCCAGTTAAGTCAAAGTTTACTCATGTCATGTCTACAAATTCAAAGCCTGATCACGTCATGTCTGCCAAGCCAGAGTCTGATAACATCATGTCTGCTACCCCAGGGCTTGCTCACGTCATGCCTGCCAAGCCAGCGCCTGTTCACGTCATGCCTGCTATGCCAAGTCCTCTTCACGTCATGTCGGCCAAGCCAGAGCCTACCCACGTCATGCCTGCCACGCCTGAGTCCCCGGCCAAGAAGGCCGCCACGCCTGAGTCCCCGGCCAAGA
>NW_015506016.1:166599-192846 GCF_001515645.1 Sinocyclocheilus grahami
CCATCTTAGAGGTCATGCCACACTCTGCTGCCCTTCCTGTAATGGCGGTCGCCATTTTGAGTGTGTGGGCTGCACACTGCCCTCCAGAGTCCTCTCCTGTCTATGAATCTGCTCCTGAGGCCTTTCCTGTCCATGAATCTGCCCCAGTGGCCTCTCCTGCCTATGAGTCTGTCTCAGAGCCCTCTCCTATCCACGAGTCTGCTCCAAGGGCCTGTCCTGTGCCTCCAGAAGTGGTAGCATCCTCTGCAGAACCTCCAGAGGTGGCAGCATCCGCTGCAGAACCTCCTGAGGTGCTGGTGTCCGCTTCCGAACTCACTGCCTGCCCTGTCACAGCCACAGAGGCCGTTCATGAGCTCACAGACTGTCTTGTCACGGCCACGGAGGCCGTTCACAAACTCACTGTCTGCCCTGTCACGCCCACAGAGACCGTTCACGAACTCACAGACTGTCTTGTCACGGCCACGGAGACCGTTCACGAACTCACTGTCTGTCCTGTCACGGCCATGGAGGCCGTTCATGAACTCACTGTCTGTCCTTTCACGGCCAAGGAGGCCATTCAAGAACTCTCTGCTTGCTCCGTCACAGTCAAGTGGTCTGTCCATGTCTCTGCACCGCATGGCTTCCTGCTCTGCCGTCATCACCCGATCGCCCTGCTCCGCCATGGACCCCCACTCTGCCTGCTCCGCCATGGCTCCCTGCTCTGCCTGTTCCGCTTCATGGGCCTGGCCCTCTGTCCCTCCCCCAGTTCCGCCTCCACTCCACCACCCTCCTAGACTTTTCTGATTTTCCTGTTTGGGCATCTGGAGCCGCCCTTAGAGGGGGGGATATGTAATGTGGGGTTTGGGTTTTGTTTTTGTGTCATGTTCTCATGTCTTTTATTTTGTAGTTTGATTCCTGCTGTTAGTGTCATGCTTCCCTTGCCTCATGTCTCTCTGCCTTGTGTATGTGTCAAGCTCTCATTGGTTATTGTCTAGTCATGTGATTCCCTTGTCTGTGTCACGTTCTGATTGGTTGTCCTAGTCATGTGTCTTGTTTCCCATTGGTTTGTTCATGTCATGTGACCCTCCTTGTCTGCTATAACTAGCCATCATGTTCCCATTGTGCCCTTGTCGTGTATTGAAGTTGTAACCCACTGTCAGTGAGTCTAGTCTGTTTATGCCTCGACACTTTAAATACAAGACTTAACGAGGGGTAATAAATGAGACACACCTGAACAAAATCATACAATCAAAGAAGGTTTCAATAACCTGTTTCAATTTAAGAATTTGACTGAAAAGATGATGCACACTTTAGAAATGGCTTCATAATAGTAAAAATGCCCATAAAAGGTAAAAATCAATTTAAACTTATTGGAAAAGATACATTTATATCACTGCTGTGAACTGATCACTACACAGAATATGAAGAATATCAAAAACTTTAGGAGTTAGCTGTCCACGGTAGTGATATCAGCACAATAACACACTCAGCAAAATATCATCTAATTATTGTTATCGATAAAATCCCAGAAAATATTGAGATATATTTTTTGTCCATATCAAACACCCCTAATATATTTAACGTTTTGATTAGAAAAAAGAAAAAAAATAAATCTGAGAAGTGCCATTTTTTCCACTTGAGGCCCTGCCCCTCAAAATGTCTGTGCACGTCCCTGCTTTTAGGACAAGTTATGTGGAATAGAAATAGTGGCTTGACTTTATAACGGACTTTATAGCACTTAATTTACAAATACTATATTCATTTTTGAAATGAAAGCTCTGAGGGGGGAAAATCTGTCAACCACATTAAACAGCATAAAACTGTTGCTTATGAGCTTCTTGGAATCATTTATTATAGAGTGCTTTGGACAAATTGGGTCATGCACTTTTTCTGCTGCAGCTCTCTGTGACCAGCGGCATTTTTCAATTACACTTTTTATATAGAAATGCATTTTTACTGTAAAGTGGCATCACTGACTAAGATTACCAGTGCCTCAGTGCACATATCTAGCTAACTGATAATAAAATATGTTTATGTTCTAAATAATTTAATTATGGATTAGTTGTTGTGGCCCTAAAGCAAAGGTTAGTGGGATGTGAAGAAACACCTGAGGCACAATAAATGAGATGACAAAAAGCATATGCATATGTATGCAGTGCAATACCATGAAATGCATTATGGGATGTTCATTGGAGTGCCACAGCAGTTTGATACTGTGGGTGTGTTGTTTTTCCACTGTGGCTGTCTGTCTCCTCAACATGGCCCACCATACCGAGCGATGTTTGCGGGTAAACATGTTTTTATGTGCTGTGTGCATCCACGTCTGGGCAGCAGTCTCAGCAATCTGGATAACATTGTGTTGCCTTTGGTGTGAAATTTGCTATGAGAATGGGTCGTGTGATAGAGATATATACAGCGTGTGTGCGTGTTCATTTGGCTCCACATCTTTCTTCTTGGAGTGCTCATGCATCAGCAGGGCTCAGGGATTCACAGTTCATTGGGTTACGGGTCATGCCCATTTTCCTTGCACTTTCCACACATAACAGCCTTCCCCTCTTATTCTGTTCAGGCTCTGAGGGTTATGATTCATATGTACAGTATTTCTTAGCGGAATGTCTTTGTGTGGGAGTCCAACTTTTAAACTGTAGATGCAAGACTGAATCTTAATATGAGTCCGCAGAGATATGTATAAAGTAAGAGAAAATGAGAAAAACTGAGTGAGGGGAGGGGGGACTTAAAATGAAACATGATGAAGGCGGTCTTGATTTGTATGTTGCACGTTTTTAGATAACAAGATCTATATAGTGCATTTTCATTCTAATTAACTACATGTGTCAGGTCAGATGAGTGCATTCTGTTTGATGATATTTAAGTGCCAAAAATATGCCTGCAAACAACACCTGTCAATCATCCGTTCCAACTCTAACGAGAGCTTGGCTCAGAGCTCGGAAAACTTCAAATACCCGGGGAAGTTCCCTTCCCTCGGGAATAGATGAAAACAAGAAGTGGTTGAACCCTTTAAGTTGAGAGGTTACATAAAGATATGGGTTTGGAGAAGGAATTGAAATAGTCCCAATCATTTCAATTTCCATCTTTACTATTTGAGCTCCTTTTCCAAGTCCAAATACACTTTGTCAGTGTGTCAGTCGCCACTACCTCGCAACGAACTGAAAAGCTCTTCTTTCAGTCTCTCTTTGCCTTGCTTTCTCATTTTTACCCATCATTCCTTAGTCTTTCTCAAATTAAGTTTATTCAGAGATATAGCATACTTGTCCCAATGCTGACCAAAGAAAGAAAGAGCAAACCAAGCAGCAACATAAACTCAAGTGTTTTTCTCTATAGGTAATGTTCTGGGCCAGTGAACCATCCATTTTTGTATCAAGCAGAAATTTTGCAGCATTTTGTAGGGAGGCTCAGTCCTATTACACCTGTTGTAAGAAGGCCATGGCTCTCCACAGCAGTCTGTCAGGAGAACCAACACACAAAAACGAAACAGGTTGGCCATTGTCCTCATTACCTGCGCCCCCCTTCCGAACACATGGGCTCTCCACGCATTCAGAGAGGTTAGCAACACAATAGGCCAGTGTCCAGCTAACATCTCCTAACCCCCTCTCAGCCGGCCCACTGTTGAATATGCAAATCGACATCTGCTCCAGGAATCTTTCTCCAACCTCTCTCCTTATGTGATATGCAAATTTCGCCTCTGCATTCTCTCTCTCTCCCTCATTCTCTCGATTCCACCGTTCATCCCTGCCTCCTTCTCAGTGTCTGTGTTCCCCGAACTTGCCAGGTGAGCAGATGTGTGTGAAAGCAGAGCAAAACTTCAAACAGCCATAATAATGATGTTGCGAATTGCAAAACAAAAACAGTCGGCAGAGAAAAAGTTCTGTGCTTATTAACAAACAATGATCGGGAGCAGGGCGGAGAGTCAGGTTTCATGCAACGGAGTGCAGGTCTCTTTTCCTGAGGCCTCGTTAGGAGCCGAAAAGTGCTTCTCATCTTCTGTTTCACCACATTTCTCCTAATGAGGATGAAGGCTGGCAACATCCTCAAACTCTTGGCATGTTGTTATTAGATTATTACTATTATGAATATAGCATTTAAATAAGTATAGGAAACTGGCTTCAGTATGTAGGCCACTGTTTTCAGTGCGGCTCTTTGATTATTGTGAATGCATGTGCAAATGGTTGGATTAGTGAAAATAAAGGGTTTTTGCATGAAGAACTGAATAGCTCCTCTTTTTCATCTTGTCTTGTCACAACTGTATTGTTCTGTGTCATAAATATCTCTCAAATACTTTTCAAGCCACAGACCAGGTACCAGCATTTACATATTTCATTTTTGTCCTTTTTGACACTTTTATCTATGTATGCATGAATAATATATGTTGGCTGTAGGTCAGTGCTCTAGCAGATGCATTATATCTTGTTCATGCCGTTTCTGTAAAGTATAGCTATTTATATGTTTTCTGCATTCAGTATGGGCAACAAGCGCTAGTCTGGTTTATATCCTATCTGTTAGTCCATTACCACTTTGTTCATGGAAATAAAGATCTGTCCAACACAAAGTATGATGTGCCACAAGGCTCGGTCTTGGGTTCCTTGTTATTCTTCTTGGACATGCTTTCTTTAGGTGATAACATAAGGAAACATGTGTGGCATAGCATTAGCTTTCATTGTTATGTTGATCAGACACATCTTTACAGTATATCCCCTGAAGACGAAATTAAATTTCCCAGTTTTCCAAGTTGGTGGATTGCATTAAGGACAGACTTAATGCAGAATAAATTATTTCTGTTGAATACTGAAATTTACATTTATATTTATGATGCACATGCAGTTGACAATTAATTACACTAAACTCAGAACATAAATGTGGTCAGTCCTCATTGACATGGGGTCCAGACAGTTACATATATGAGCTCAACCTCAAGAGAAGCCACAATAATCTGGAGAAAGTTCTTGGTAATCAATCATCTTAATAAGGTGCTCCTTGGTTTCCAAAAGAGCTCACAAGACTGTCACTCAATGTCAGAAAGCACTCTCACAGCCACATTGGCCAGCGTACTCATTAATCACAAAGTGTGTGTGTGTGTGTGTGTGTGTGTTTGGCTGGACTGAGAGAGAGGAAAAGACAGTCTGACTTCCTATCAAGAAATCATAGATAAACATACCTGTCTCGGCAGAAACAGTTGTTCCAGAGTAGGTGTGGATCGTGTGTGTGTGTGTGTCTCGATTTGGCAGAGCGATGGCGAGAGAGCACGAAGGAAAAGGACAACGTGTAAAGCATTTCTTTATCACATTTCCTGTAACAACTGGCAAGTGGGGGTACAGCTCTCTTTGACTGCGCATCTCTTACCGTACCCACACAAACACACATTTACATGGCCCATCATTAGAGAAAAGGAGAATAGTGCAGGTAGCTGGGAGCAAATGTCACTGGTCTGAACGGAGACTGTGAAATGCAAAGAAAATGGGGAAAAGCACAATTATCTCACAAGCAGTATGGTGAGAAATCCTGTGATTTAAGCAATGAACATGGGTCCACATTCATCCAGAAAGCGTATGACTCATGACCGAGACAGTCAAGCAAAGCACCATTGTGCAGCAGACAAGTGACACTGGTGCCCAGCTTCATGATAACATACCGCTACCGCAGTTCTCATTACAACATAAGAGACAGGATCCAATAAACAACACCTCATGGAACTGGTATTTTTCAAGGACAAGCAAAATCTGGATGATGTAAATCCATTTCCCTATTTGGATGGGACTAGTTTTTCCTGAGGTGGTCTGGTAAATTTGTGTTTTTCACTCGCACAACTTGGAATTACAGAGCAAATTACCTACTGTTTTTCAGTTAACTCGAGGGTCCTCTGAGAAATGTAATCTCATCCAGATAGGAATGTTTGTGATTGCAGTATATTATTTTCTTTTCACAATGATTTCCCTCATTTATTTTAACCTTCGCTGAATAATGTAACTAAAGCTACCTTTTTTTTTTTTTTGCTGCACATTCATCTTTGTAACATAACATCCCGATGTTGGTGTACACCAACACCACTGTTATTGCAAAAAAATTAAAACAAATAAATAAAAGTAATAATAATAATAATAATAAATCACACCATTACTGTTTAAATCAGTACCCTATGTTAATATCTTCAACTTAAATGTTTAGAAAACATATCGCATCCGAACAGTGCTTAAGATAAAGCCCTGTGATATTTTGAGTTCATCTTTTGCAGTTATTAAGGTGTATAATAGACTTTTAAAATCTTAGCAATTTGATTGATTTCATCACATACCAAAGCAGTCTGGTTACTCTAATAATAGAACCAAGATTAATTTCCGCTGTTCTCCATTGCTGAAATATTCATGGCGGAAACTTAGATATGGCACGAATCTCTGAGATTACATTGCTTACCATGTGTGAATATTTAACATGAGTTTTAATCATTTAAATGACAATGAATTAGTCTGAATGTTTGGTCATATTTTTAGCATAGCACCTTCACTGTTGATAGTTTAGTCCGAACAGAACAATGAAAGAATATATTGATTCCAAAGGGCAACTGAAACAGCACAAAACCCAATGCCATATTAATAAAACATTAAAACCATTATGCAAATGGAAGCTGCTTGCCAGTGATCAACAGTTAGTTTCCTGAGTCTGTCACATTTAGATGCACTCAGTTTTGCTGAAGTTCAAGAGTGAAACTAATCTAAGCATCTTTTCGTTTTCTGTAATATCTTTAACAATGTGTCATTTCCTAAATAGCTGGGTGCTGTTCATTATAAAAGGTGTCGGATCACAGAAAACAGGATTTTCTTGCCCTTCTGGAAAAAAAAAAAAAAAAAATGTGTGTGATGGTCACAATGCAATGTTCCCTCCTTAGTCCATTTATTAAAACTGAAGTTGCCCAATATGTCATTATTAAGAAAAGATATTGACATTATATATATCAGTGACTGTTACTCATTTCACAGAAACCTCATTTAGTGGATGTTCAAAACAAAGAAATCTTAACGAGGCCTTATCATACAATTTATTCTTATTGTCAGGGATCTGGAAGGAGAACCCAACTGCAGTGTGAGTAACAAGGGTAGTGAGGTGCACAGGTGATACCACAATAGGAACACCATAAACCGATAGCTAGGGAAGGCCATGGGGACAGCCTCAGACATCAACTGGTGGAATAATATAGCAGCAGAGGCAAGACCAGGCCAGTGGAGAGACCAGAGCAAGGCACCAGAGAGCGGAGCTCAGAATCTTATGGACCATAAACTCTGAAGCACCCCAGACAAGGGAACAGGTCAGGACAGGCACGCTAACACCACAACAAGACAAAATATAGCTCCAATGGAACACAAATTACGCCAAGAGAATAAGTCTTTTTTTATATATATAAAAATAAAATAAATTGACAAAAAAAAAAAAAAAAAAAATGGAAAAAAAAAAAAAAATGGAAAAAAAAAAAAAAATGGAAAAAAAAAAAAAAAAAAAAAAATAAAAAAAAAAAAAAAAAAAAGAGAAAACAGACCAAAGCCAAAAACAAGGAGCAAGTCAAGAACATAGAATTACAAGAGACAAGACTAGATCACAAAATCAAACAGACAGGAACACATACTCTACCACATCCACCGAAAGAAACAAACAGTGAGGGAAAGGATGACCACGAACCAGCAAAGACAATAGGGCAAGGGGCACTATAAATAGGGAGGAAAACACAAGGAACAGGTGAGAGCAATTACACTAACAAGGACGTTGTAATGAGGAAACCAGGAGGAGGGGCTAAAGAAGCACATGGCTGAGAAAAACAATCAACTAGGCCATGTGATGACAAGACAACAGACACAACAAAAAAAAAAAACAAGACAACCAGAGTGTCAGGGCAAAACCCTGACACTACCACCCTCCCAACGGACGCCTCCTGTATAACAGGATAACTATAACAGATCATAGTTGCCAGATTAAAAGTGCAGGCAGCAGTGGGAGGGGAGGGGCTTGAAGTCAGAGTCATAAGCGGTTAGAACTGGGCTGGAGAAGACTGTACACGAACATCTTCAGAGGTCATGACAGGAAGAGCAGTGTACTTGGGGACAGCCTCCACAGGTGAAACATGACTAGCAGGAACATCCTCTGAGGGACTCGTCATAAGCAGAAGATAGCTGGTCTGGTATGATCTCAGTGAGTGTAACTTGACTAGCAGGAACAACCTCTGTGGGCTTAGCAAGACAGGATCAAGGACGGGACAAAACTGACAGGACAGCCTCTTCAGGTGGAACACAACTAGTAAAAGCATCCTCCGAGGGACTCGTCAGAAACAGCCCAGAGCGGGTCTGGTATGATCTCAGTGGGTGTAACTTAACTAGCAGGAACAACAGCTGCGGGCTTGACAAGACAAACAGGAACACATCTCCATGGCCATGACCCAACTAGCAAGGACGGCCTCCGAGGACATAACAGGACAGACACGAACATTTTATATGGCTGTGACACGACTGGCAGGAACGACCTCTGTGGACATGACACGACTGGCAGGAACAATCTCAAAGGGCTTGACTGGCAGGATCAACTTCTGTGGACATGACATGAAAGGCTGGAACGGTCTTTTATAACTTCTATAAATGAGTCAAATAGACCAGGAGGCTTGAAATAATACTTTGTAACTGTAACTTCAGGCTCTGACACCAAGGCCACCGAACTAGACACCTCTGAACTCACAGGTCTAGAGCGTTCTTAACACAGGTCCACTTGGACCCATGGGTTGAGTGTTCAGAAGGAAGGCCCATAAGTTGAGATACATGTCCCCTCCTTCTCCACATCTGAGGGGATGAAAAATATTGATCAGCCAACACGGTTAAGTGAAGCGGACTTGATTGACCCAGGTGGCCAAATTGGCCTGGGTCAACACAGGAATGACTTGACTGCGTCGGTCTTGAACTAACTTGACAGACTCGAATAACTGCAGTGGTCTTGGCCGACTTAGAGTTGACTGGAACTGGTTTAACTGCTACAAGGAAAGCCACAGCGGACTGGTCATCTCAGGAATGATTTGAACAGACTTGCTTGAGGCAAGGATGGCTGCAGAGATCTTAGGTGACTCCAGAGTGTCTGAAACTGGTTTGTTGGATACAGTGATGACCAGAGTAGTCAGTCAAATCAGGAATAACTAGAACAGATTTCACTATGGCAAGGATAGCCGCAGCGCTCTTGGTCAACTTAGGGGTGTCTGGAACTGGCATGACAGAGTCAGGAATGGCAGCAGCTCAGAGGTATCTGGAACTAACAAGACAGGATTAATGAAAATCAGGGCTGAATTGACAAAGAAAAAAAAAACACTGAAGTAGTGAAGCTCATCTGCTGGGTCCTGACTTTGGCTGGTTCGTAATGTCAGGGATCTGGGAGGAGGACCCAATTGCAGTGTGAGGAACAAGGGTTTATTGACAAAACAATACAAAAGGGTAGGGAGGTGCACAGGTGATACCACAACAGGAACACAAACAGATAGCTAGGGAAGGCCACTGGGACAGCCTCAGACATCAACTGGCAGAATACTATAGCAGCAGAGGCGGTGGCAAGACCAGAGCAAGGCACCAGAGAGCGGAGCTCAGAAACTTATGGACCATAAACTCTGAAGCACCCCAGACATCAGGCAAGGGAACAGGTCAGGACAGGAACTAACACCACAACAAGACAAAACATAGCTCCACAGGAACACAAAGTTACTCCAAGACAGGCAAGAGAATAAACAAAAGGACTAATAAAAAATAAAAAATTATTAAAATTGACCAACACAACTAATACAGCAACCAAAAAATGAAAACAAGAGATCAGGACTAAGATAACTAAATGAACACTAAAATAAAAGCAAAAAGACAAAAACAGACCAAATCCAAAAACAAGGAGAAAAACAAGAACATAGAATTACAAGAGACAAGACTAGATCACAAGATCAAACAGACAGGAACACATACTCAGTCGCATCCACCGACAGAGACAAACACAGTGAGTGAAAGAATGGCCACGAACCAGCAAAGACAATAGGGCAAGGGGCACTATAAATAGGGAGGAAAACACACGAGGAACAGGTGAGAGCAATTACACTAACAAGGACTCAATCAGGGCTAACAAGAGGGTGTGGTAATGAGGAAACCAGGAGGAGGGGCTAAAGAAGTACATGGCTGAGAAAAACAATCAACTAGGCCATGTGCTGACAAGACAACATAGACACAAGAAACAAAAAACAAGACAACCAGAGTGTCAGGGCAAAACCCTGACAATTATTTGATTTTCACTTATAATTTTATACACATTGAATGGCGCCGAAACAGTTATAATTTAATAAAATGTATTTAATATAATTTATATAATTTCTAATTTAACATATTCTTGATCCCAAGAATAGCACAAATCCTGTTAAATTCTGAGGGTCAGAGGGAGGGAAATAAAATAGTCATGCAAACCATTAGACTAAGTTATAGTCTGTTTATTTATGCAAGATTATAAAATGCTGCAGATGTGAGGCCCCTTTAAGCCATGTCATTAAGAAAGCAAGCTCGAACCACACAAACATCCTTTGTAATTTTTACTCTGTTTCTCTCCTCAGGTCTCTGGGGGGTAGAGGGACTGCACAAGAGGTGGGAACCCGTCTGTAATTCATGTAAATGTAACCTACTTCTTACTGCAGGTCCACCTGACTCCTTCTCTCCTGCTTGCTGTGTTGCAGTAATGGCCCGGCTGTGGACAGCAAACACATCCATCCATATGACCCCTGAGACGGAGGCGTGGTAATAATTCCCAAAACACACTGCACTTGCACAGGCACACACACACAGACGGAGAGAGAGAGAGCACAGTGTGAGAGAGAGACACTCCCTTACCAGAACCGTGTTATTTTAAACCAGCACATTCCCTTAAAATAAAAAGAAGAAATAAAGAGGTGAAGTCTATTTCAAAAGCAAACTCCCACACCTGGAGGACCTGTCAAGCACTGTCTGCTATTGAGCTCCAGCACTATATCAAACTAATGGGGGAAAAAGTGGGTCAACATGAATTATTCATGAGGTTCCTCCATTTAAAAAGCAGACACTTTGTGTATGTCTCAGAGAAAAATAGAAAAAGTCTCAGACAACATGGTTGACAAGACAGATATCTGAATTATAAATCGCACGAGTCATTAGTTCAACCTGCTACTACAACTGATGCTACCCGTGATCGATAAGCTAGCAGCGTTCAAAGTTAGACAGAAGACAAAGCTAAACTACAAAATATTAACTATGCGTAATTCATGGCATGTTTATTCAGCTTTAGTATTTGCACATCCTTTTTCATGAAAAGATTTTTATGCAACAGAATGGGGGCGGATTAAATACTGGCTATTCAAAAACTAAAATTCACTCGCTTCAGTCACGACCCACTGGAAGGAAATTCTTTAATGTGCAATATGGCCAAAAGACAGTTATGAGATTAAATGGAGAGCACTGGAGACTTAAGTTAAGATTTAAGGAGGCTTAAGTTTTCTGATTCTCCAATTATTCTCTGAGAAAAAACTACAATAATTTCAGAAGGGACCTGAACAATGTCTTAAAGGGATAGTTCATCCAAAAATGAAAATTACAAAGCAAAAATAAATTACATTATATAATTCTGGACAGAAGAAAATGGTTATTGCCTATATTTATTGCACCTAGCAACTACGTAAATCATCTCTAACTAGTAACTATCTCTCTGAAATCTTGTAAAATAAATATTTACATTGCAAAGTGACATGTAAACACAGAAAATTGCATTTACACATACATTTTAATCACTGGAGAAGATGAATCAGAAACTTGAAAATGACCGACTTGATTTCATAAGAAAATGTTTTACGAAGGGGCAATTTCATATTAATTCACACAATGTAATTTGTACATAAAAAATATACTTTTTAGGAAAAAAAATGCAAGCATGATAGTCCACCCCTAAACTTAACCATTACTGTGGAAGCAGATTTTATGAAAATGTATGAGTCAGATTGTACAAATTCATATGATTTAGACACCAATTCCCCAAATCTTAAAATAGTTACAAATTGTCATAAGATTGTGTTAAAATGGCACATGCTGAACATCATCGGCTAAAGATGAAGGCTGCTTTGATGTGTATATCATATATTTGATCACATTCCATCCACATTCAATGGAAGAATGCAGACATTGCAGAACTAGAGCTGCCAAAACCTCTTCAGAAAAACAAGCAACATGATCTAACAAAACAAGCCCAAAATAAGCAACTTGCCTCGTTAGGCTAAATAAGGGGGGTAGGGAAATATATATCAGGCTGCAGTAAGACTTTTTGCTCTGTGGCTAATCTCTCAGTCAGACAGACAGACGCTGTCACCTCAGCGTTCAGGATTACTCTGTCGCCACAGTTGCTCAGGCCGTCAGTGGAGAAAACGGGCCTGTGCAAGAGTGACATTTAGATCCAGGTTTTCTCCTCTGCTTTGTCTCCTCCTGGCCATGATGCTGACATTTAATTAGGAGTAGAATGAAGACAGTACTCCGGACTGAGCTTGTACTGACTCTGACCTTTTCATCCCCTTTGCTCTGATCTGTCATTATAATACCAGGCCACAGAAAAACACTCTCATGATAAGAATACCAAATCGCTCACCTTACTGCCGGGAGCAGCTCAATTTAACGCTGGAACATTAAATCTGCATCCATCGAGTGTCTTTCTCCATTCGCTCATTCATTCAATGCATATCACTCACTTTGACTCATTATTGACTCATTCTAACAGTCTGTTTACGTCTCACATACATAAATGTTGACCATGTCCATGATTTTTGAGGGGGCCTAATGTCATAAATGTTGGAATGATACAACTTTCCCGATATGAAAAAAAAGGTATACAAATTTGCAGTGACCTTCGCATGAGCTTGCGTTTCCTGTCTCCCACGTTCATATGGATATGCATGGAAGTCAATGGAACCAAAAGTGTAGTGTTGCCGCCCCTTTATTAATATCTGAATTTTTTTTGTTTGCAAAATCAAAGTCGTAGTCTAACCAACATGCAGTAAACAAAAACAAAACAGGAAATTACATCCTAAAAAGAGCCCCGAAGTCCCTAATGATGGAGTGTCAAAGTCAATAAATCTTAAAAAATATCAGCAATACCAGCTTATTACATTTAACCACATTTCATTTTTAGAGTAATTTAATTTTAACTTTAAATGCAATTTCTACTGAGTGGGCCCCCAGGGCCTGCTTGCTTAGGCCCCCTCTGCCCATATTTATGATCATGTAAGATCTTTTCTTCCATATTGTGATGTACATCTGAATAAAATTGATTATCCAAAAAAAGAAAAAAAAACTCTAAAAATTTCAAGAGGACTTGGTTCTAACCACTGATTGTTGATTGGATGGAGGCAGGTCTGAATGCGAGCTCGAAATCGATTCTAAGAAAGAAGTCCTGAACAAGAAAAGTCACTTCACCAGAAGATCCAGTTATATTTTGATAATAAATTATCATTATTATTATTATTTAATATATAATACACTGATTTAAAAAAAATTAAATTAAAGATTATTGGAGTAAGTTTTACAGGAAAATACTTCACTGCTGATATTTGAAATCACCGCTAGCCTAAAGGATTACACTCCTATCTTGATGCCTCTGCCCTCAAATTTACATACACTCTATGCAGTACAGGCAACGAATATGGGGTTATAGCGATCACTAAAAGAGGAACCAAAAGGAAAAAAATATTATATTAGAAGTATGTTATCTCACATTTCAGACACTTTGGGAGCCGATGCTTGAAACAGATGCTGGAGAAGGTTTAGATGTTCCAGGCTTATAAGACATGGAAATTATCATAGCTAAAATGAAGAAACATAATAATGCAAATGAACAAACACAAGTATTCAAGCAAAGCATGTCTTAGTTCTGTGAAAAGCAGCATAACCACCATTACTCACATATTGAGAAGAAATAAAGCAAACTCTCTGTCCATTTTCAGGCTTTCCCACTATTTAAGGTCTCTCCAGCGCTGGAAAGCTTCTCCGATATGTGACCCTGGACCACAAAACCAGTCATAAGGGTCAATTATTTGAAAATGAATAAATAAGCTTTCCATTGATGTATGGTTTGTTAGGATAGGACAATATTTGGCCGAGATACAACTATTTGAAAGTTTGGAATCTGAGGGTGCAAAAAAAATCTAAATACTAAGAAAATCGCCTTTAAAAGTTGTCCAAATGAAATTCTTAGCAATGCATATTACTAATCAAAAATGAAGTTTTGAAATGTTTACGAATATATTTACAAAATATCTTCATGGAACATGATCTTTACTTAATATTCTAATGATTTTTGGCATAAAAGAAAAATCAATAATTTTGACCCATGCATTTTTGGCTATTGCTACAAATATACCTGTGCTACTTAAGACATATCAGCAGGGTCACATATTATAATGCAGGTCCTACCTCTTGTCCAGTGGCGGAGCTCAGGGATGTGCAGAGAGTTCCTCAGGGGCAGGGGCTCAAATGTAAAATAGGTGCAATGTAAAAAAAAAAGTGATAGATCAAAAGTTTGGATACATTAATATTTTATATTTTTGCAAGAAGTCACTTATGGTCATCAAGCCTACATTTATTTGATCAAAATTTTAATATACTTTAAAATACATTTTATGCAATGCTGATTTATTATCAGTGTTGGAAACCTGTGATACTTTTTCACCTGTGATTATTTGATAAATAAAAAGTAAAAAAAAGAACAGCATTCATTTAAAATATAACTTTTGTAACAATATACACTGCCGTTCAAAAGCTTGAGGTCAGTATGTTTTTTTTTTTTTTTAAGAAATTTGTTTTTATTCAGCAAGGATTTGTTAAATTGATAGAAACAGTGATAGTAAAGATTGATATTGTTAGAAAACATCTCTATTTTGAATAAATGCTGTTCTTTTTAACTTTTCATTTATCAATGAACCTCAAAAAAGTATCACAGGTTACAAAAAATAATTAAGCAGCAAATCAAGCAACTCTTTCCAACATTGATAAGAAATCAGCATATTAGAATGATATCTTAAGGATCATGTGACACTGAAGACTTGAGTAATTATACTGAAAATTCAGCTTTGCATCACAGAAATAAATGATATTTTAAAGTATATTAAAATAGAAAAACATTATTTTAAATTGAGTACAATTTAATTATTCTTTTTAAATAATTTTTTTTTTCTGCATTTTTGATCAAATAAATGCTGGCTTGATGAGCATAAGACACTTTCATAAAGCTGCATAATTATCAAAAATGGTAATATAATAAAGTCCTTTCACGTCACCACTTCGCCAGCCTACATTTCACATAATAGGCCTGTAGGTGGCACGTGGGCTTCAATATTTATGATAGTTTCATGAAATAGTAAATGGTGTACCATACATAAATATAAGGGAATTGAATACTGATTACCATTATTGTGACTTTTGGCGCTGCACGGTTTTGTGCATTGCTTTTGTAGTCTTAGCATCCATTTTCTCAGCGATGTAATTTGATTTATAACAGGAGACAAACCGCAGATCCAGATCGCTCCACAAATGTTAGCTCGTCTGTTCCTTGTCATTTTAACTGATTTATGAATAAGAAGGGAAAATGACCGCTCCACTTCACATTATTGTCCAATGAAATTTGAACTTCTTGTGCCAGATCATAATTGGTTGGGCAATGATGAATTATGTAATATTCTAAAATAATTAAATCGACACACTAGCTTTGATTATTGATGAAAAAAAGTTTAAAATATTGTTTAGTTTGTTTTTTTCCTTCCGGCGACCCACTCACTGAAAGAAGCTTTCCGAACAGACTGTGGAATATCAGTCAGTTAAGCAAAATGCACGCAAGCACAGCAACGCCTCAGATTGACAGATATGTAAAAAATAAACGGGAATTTTCTGACTTTTGAGCGATTAATTACTGTTTTGTACACATTGTCATGTTAATTATGCGTTTTGTTTATTTGACCACAATATCATTGCTATTTGTCTGAGAGGGGCACTTTTGAATAATTTTGAAAAAGGGCAGGGGCTTGAGCCCCCAAAGCCCCCCCTTCTGCACGTGCCTGGCGGAGCTAGAGATTTATACATGGGGTGACCAGGGGGCAGCCAAGGATAATTCAGGGGGTCCATAGACCATGAATAAATCCTACAATTGCTGATTACTTCACATTAGGCTACCCCACATTAGTTATACATTCCTACCGTAACTTCAAATGTTAGTCTATTGGAACTTATTTCTATCATCTGATTTACCAGCGGTTGGAGGAAAAGATCTAGTTCCTATTAGACCATTTTAACGTTTTATCTAGCCCATACATTTTTATTAATTATAATGAAAAAAAGAGTAATTATATAGGAAATAATAATTATTATATAGACTAAAAATATAACAAATGTAATTTTTGCAAAATTCTCCTCTCTAGTGTACATTTTTCTCACTAGTTTATGGAAACTGAATGGATTTTCTGAGGATATGTGACAGTGTTTTCAAGCTGCTTTCTTTCCGCGGTTGAAACACTGGGATTACATGATGATGAGACACTATACATTCAGTAAGTTGCAGTGTATCTTTCAACATGCCCTCAGATGTTCATTCATGTTTATTTCATGCTAATTAGAATGCGCTCCCGCTTTGCCTCAGTTCAAGCGAACTGTCATGAACCGTCATGCCACTAAAGAGCTCCAAAACTGTATTTATCTTTTGAAATTCTTAATAAAACGAACAGAATTTGAATGCTGAGACTTTGTTTCCTATTATCAAAAGTAACCTGCTCTGTCTTGTCTGTCAGCGCATTGTCTGTGTCCTCTTCGCTCTGCGATGGCTGTCACTCTGTAAGAAAATGAATGTGCGGCGTGAGGGTTAGCAGAGGCTGGAAGGTACACCGAACGAGATGAAGCGTGATGCGGCACACCAGACACGTCCAATATTGAGTTTGAGGCTAAAATAACTGTTACTTTTAGTATGATTAAACAAAGAAAATGAAACAGTAGCATATTCACCCTGGACACCCGTCTGGCTCCGCCACTGCTCTTGCCTGATCATAACTGGCTGGCCTTTTCCTCTTTTGTATTTTCTCTGTCATCTCTCTCTTTCTGTAGGCCTAGTCATTCTGCTAATGTCCATCGTGTGCACTGAGCTCTCCCCCCCATCATAAGTGTATATGCCCCTTACTGCTGATTGGTCACAAGTGTGTTTTGGTGCTCAGTCCGATCCACTTTTCAATCGTGTTTTTCAGAAATTGCTTTAATTGTGAAATTTACCATCAATATCTGAGTGAAAATTGTTTCTACACCAATTATTTTTCAGTGTACGAATGGGATGGATAAATAATTCACAATAACATCTATACGTTTTTAGAAATAGATAGACTAAGCTCGGATAGGTGAACAAGTTTTTAAACATTTATATTTCTTTGGGGAGATCCAAATATCAAAGCGTCTCTTTCTCTCAGGTCATTAATTTTGACCGTATGAATTGTGATTGGGTAAGAGAATAGGTTGACGGTTCTGGTATTATAATGAGAAAATGCACTATTGAAATGATCGTGCTTTGCTGCCTTACACACCATTACATCTATTTTTATCATTTGCTTCAACCGGCCAGGATGACAACCAGTCAAGGTAAGTTGGGTTATACTGAGAATATCGTTTGCAAACAAAAGTAAGACTCAACTGAGAATTGAGCTTGCAAAAAAAAAAAATCATTTTTTGTTCAGCTGCGCCAAGAAGCACAACCCACCCTTAGAAGACCGTTTCTGCAGTCAGAGAAAAAGCTCTCCACGTTCACTCAACATCTCGAAATAGCTGCTCCACACCCTAGGTTGCTCATCAGTCTTTAGAAATGTGACCCCAATATCAAGGACCAGAGAGACTCAACATAGTCTTGGCAGCCAAAAGTGACCAGATGTCCCTGCGATATTGGGCACACGTCCAAGCTGTCTGAGTGGCCCCAAATACTTCATGCCACCAGATAGAAAGGGGGGCTGAAAGAAAACAACTTCAAAATGGCAGCCGGAGCAAAGCAGGGAGAGTATAAGGGGACATGAACAGCTTGCAGGCAGAAGGTCAGCCACCCAGAGTACAGAGAATAGAGAGCAGCTCAGAAAGGTGTACAGACCCTGACAGTGACTGGCTTTGACAGTCAGACATAAGGAAGAGGTCCAAAAGCGAGTGACAGAGGAGAGTTCCTGTGCGAGTGAAGTCGAGAGCCGGAGACACTGCACATATGGTGAAGGGTGTCATAGTTCCTGTCTGTAGCTCTCAGAGGAGGCCATATGCCCCCACAGCAGGTCTGGACACCATGGACCGCCATTATCTGCATAATTTAACAAGAAAGGCCTAAGACTGGAGAACATGGTAAATGAGGCATGTGCTCCTGGACAAATGAAAACGTGTGATTGAGAGGGCAATAATGGCCCTGGCACCAGACGGCAGAAACTTCTACAGTGATGGAAACGTCTTTGTGTTTTGGACATCGAAAAAAGCCTGTCGCTAATTTTTGGATGCTTGAAACCAGCACCAAATGGTCCTGTGATGTGACAAATTTATTTTTAAAGGTACAAGTATAGTCTATTAATTATTATAAGCTCATAAATCTGCAGTTATAATCATTATAATACAAAATCTGTCAAAAGAAATGTGGAGTTGAAAGTTGAAGTTAAGACTCACATATGCTAACATCCACACAAATAAGTAAACTTTATGCTTATTAACTAAAAAAAATTGTTTAATTATGTCAAATGTGTTACACTGCAGAACCTATTTAATGTACTTGGAAGCAGTTCCACAAAAATATGAATTAATACTAGGAGGTAAAACTATCTTTAAAAAAAAATGGGCAGATCCTGATTTGCAGCATTTTGGGGACCCTTTATAGATTATAATAATTGGTAATTATTTTTTCCCCCATGGATACTAAACTCATAGTCTCAGCCTCAGACATCACGCCAACGTTGGCTGAACATCTGATGCATACGGCACACAAAATTGGAAACACTTCGGGACAGAGATTGTCTTAATATAGGGAGAAACGAGGGTCTGTATGACTTACTATTGGAGAAAGTGTAATGGTCAACTTGGATCACGTGTGCCTTAACGTCATTGAATTTCAGTCAGAGATTTGCGACACTCAATCGCCATTTACGGATACCATAGGAATGAGTGAGAAATGCCGTAAGCTGTATCTCACCTGTTGCAAAATGTCAGTGACTTTTGACGGTGTAAACTCTAAAAATAGTCAAATCCAAAAGTATTGCATCGTAAAACATGTTGGAGATTAGCTGATATGCTGTCGATTCATTAGATAAGCGGTTTCCTCTAAAAAGCTGTTTATTCAGCATAGTGAAGCCTTTCCTCCATTTAAAAAAATAAAAAATAGGCCTCTGGGCTCCTTTCCCCACATACTGGCAAACCGGAAGTGTTAGCATTTATGCTTTTTTGGCTAAAGGTTGCAGGCTTGCCTTCTACTGTCACAGTGTGTGGAGGCAGGCAGGACGACAAGGATTTACTTTAAATGTAGACACAACAAGGCAGATTCCGGGCATGCCACGCACGCACACAAGGTAACATTCACAAAAACTGACAACTAAGGTGCAGACAGACAGGAATTAATATAGGGTGGATAATTAGTGGCAGACAGGTGAGCACAATGAGGGTAATTAACTAATGATAGTACGGGCTACACCAACAAAAGGGGAAGAAACCACAATAAACAGTCCACAGGGGCGTTACATCTGGCTTTGCTTCGGGAGTTTCGAAGTCGTCATCGGATTGGTTGAGTTATACAGGATTTCCGGGAGACGCGTGTCGTGTTCTTTAACGTTCAGCCTTGAAACAAATATGCCGTGACGCCAAACCGCCTCATGTTAGAAGAAAGCCATCGTGTTTACAACTGTGATAATGAGCGCTTATCAGGATCAACTGAACGCTGGATTTTCAAACGTTCACGCCATAGAATCTTTAAAATACTTCCAAGAGTTTTACACACCGGTCTATTATTGTGGGGACATTTCCACACCCCTAAACATGACGCGCCACAAAACTAAACATGATTGGTTGCTTTATCTGTCAGTCGTATGGCCTCTTGGGCGGTTCTTGCCATTCAAAGCAGCCAAGGTTCACAGACCTTCTGCCGTCAGTCTGAAGGTCTGGCTATGCGAGACTACTAAACTCATGACCAGTCATTTTGACAGAAATGGTTAATAATGGTTTATAATTAAATAGTACTTCTATCCACATTGCTCTTCACAGTTCACAATCATGATGGTCACACCACAGGATATATATATATATATATATATATATATATATATATATATAAAAATCGTTAAAACATTAAAGCAAATTCTGAATTAAATGTCAAAACTTTTTTTTATGAAAATCCAGACTATGAAAATGACTGGCCTTTTATCAAATTACATGTCAACCGCCCTAATATTATTGAACATTGATGGCATGTTAGCAAAAGATTAATATATTCATATACCATAATATTACTGTGGTACATGTCCAAATAAAAATAGCAAAGCACTTTTTTTGTAAGAAGTGCAAAATCATATCACATGGTGGTAAGAAACTTGATCCTGCAATCCTTCTTTTAATGGTTTCTGTATTGTACTGTAATGTAAATAAAAGGAGACAGATTGCTTTAACGCTGCTAAAAATGTTTCTGTCTTTAAAACAACATTAATCTATTAAACTCTTAGTTGCATCTGGAAGCCTGCACAAAACAACTCTGCTTATGCAATTTGTGTTGATGTTTTCAACTACATGGTTAAGAAATTACTCACAAATCTGAGAAAAGCATCAAAGAGCACTTGCAGCTATACAAAGAAAACAAGAGCTGAGTATTTTGCAATCATCTTTGCCTTTTAATCCTAACTCTCCATCATCCTCATTTATATACTTGGTACATTTCACAAATACGCTGCACTTTTGGACCCGATCTCTATATGTCTACAGAATTAGAGGCACAACTCACATTATTTGTTGTAAGAACTATAGATATATGCTTATTCAGACTATTCAACTGATATTTAATGAATATAATACAAAAAACTAATGTTTTATTTATTAACTCATTTTTATTACCAAGAACATAATTTTTAGCAGCTTCCTACATATTACACAAAATCTTGTTATCCCATGTTAGGATTTAGCATTTTATTGCATTCATCATTACACAGCAAGCACCATGATTTAGACTCTTTCTACAACATTATGGAAAGTTATTACATAAATTGTAGCAATAATAAATAATAAAAACTTAATGTCCTGTTTTGCACCATATTTATGGAAAGTCACATCTCCATCATCCTCTTTCATTAATTGTTTTCCATCACACTTGCTCGTTCTGTTCAACCTCAAACTTCCCTGCTCTCACTCTCTTTCTCTTCCTCCGCACATCCAAATCATGGCACAAGATCTGACAAAAAGAAAAGCAGCACCCTCATCATTAAGCTTATCAAAAAAAGCAGAGAGCTGCTGCTGTACTCGCTCTCTGGTGGGTTAATTCTCTGTGCAAAAGTTCCTCTCCCATAACTCACTCAAGCAAAGGAAAGGAAATAAAATGGTGGGGGGAAAATATTCCCAACTCTGTGCTGGAGACTGCCTTTTTCTGGTTTACGTGAAAACACAAATTGCACACTCTAACCCCTTCTAGTGTAAATATACATACTCATTAAGAGCAGAATGGGAACATTAAAAAGTTATGTGGTGATGGGGGAACAGCAAAGAGATGTTGACCCTCAGACTAATGAAAGCGAATGAGGGGAAAAAAACTTGATATACAATTTGCTGCTTTGCAAATCTATATGAAATCTTTTGGGGGTTCATATTAAAGTGAGACCTCAGATTGTGTTTTATGAGCTTGCTGGAATGGAAACAGGATAATTATGCTGAAGACCATATTGATTTGTCAGAGGGGAATTCCGCCCAAATGCCTGTCCAACTGGAAAACAACCTCATCCTCCTCCCAAAGTCCTCTTTGGAAGCATGCATGTATGCATGAAACAAAATACCAAAATGTGAGACTTTGGGGTTGTTCAAGGTGTTAAGTAGCTGTCAAAAATGTAAGCTTCAATAGCCAAAAAGAACATAGACTTTATTCAGACTGAATATATAAGAAAGGCAGATGATTCCAGAGTTAAAAAGCAACAGCACAGAAAGAAATGGCCTCATTTACTTACGTAATACACACTGATACACATGATATTCGAGAGAAAATGCTTCAATTTATAATCATTGAATATCCTTCAACAAGAAGAAATACTCAAGAGAGATCACACTGAAGTAAAATAGGTTTGTAAATGCCTTTTTATGCTGACTTTGAACACTACTGGCTTTAAATTAGGATTGTTAATTTAACGTTGAGTGCTGAATATTTAAGTAGAATAAAAGTGTGTGTTTAATCATGGCCTGACTTGAACACTACAGAACACTTGCTGTTCACACAGGACTTTTCACTAAATATTGGTATAATTCGGTTGTGCACCATTTAGGAATAAATTTGAGAATGACTTATAAATTCCAAATTAATTTCAGTATTTTAATTGAATTTAAATTTTACTACAGTAGAATGAAAATTAAGTTGAATTTAAAGAAAATCCCACAATAAGCATTTTTTTTAACTAGAAATAGAAAGTTTGTCAAGACAAATTTAAAAGTTGACATTACACTGCTACTTGTGTGAAAGTTTAAAAAAACATTTGATGTTTAAAGGTTTTTATGGACCCGAACAAACACTTTCACATTTGTATGAAACAAGGTGGAAGAACACTTAATTTCTAAGGGTACATTTACATGATCAACTAAAAATGGAAACAGATTACTACATTGTCGAAACAATCCTCGTTCACACAGATCTGCAAAAACAAGTTAAAATGCTGTATTTTGCATGCCAGACCAGTAGTTGGCGATGTCATTCGTGAGGAAACACATACCTAAAGACTGAACAAATAATATGCATGTGCATAATGTCACCGCTTTCACAAATTTGAGTTTTTGTAGTTTACACAGAAACAATAACGGTATAATTTTCAAAAACTTGCACTTGGAAACCTTTTTTTTTTCAAATATTTGCATTTTCAGGTCCCCAAAAAGCTGTTGTCATGTAAATGAACAGCCAAAACACATAAAAAGTTTCCAGTTCTTAGTTGAAAACGGTGCTGTGTAAACACCCCCTTAATGTCTTCAATCAGTTTAACTCAACTCATCCTATTCATCTTGGATTTGAACCTGTGGATATGGCCAGTTCAATTCAAATTCACACTGAAATTGCCAATTTTTCAGTTAGAAATTTTGCTCAACCCTGAAATATATACACAATTATTTGTGACTATTAATTAATCAGCATGTGATGCAATTAATTCAGTCAAAATGAATCAATGGGTAGTTCTATTTTAATACAAAGGCCTGACTGCACCAAACACAACAGCAGAGCTGCTGAACTGACCTTGACTGAGATCAGACCAATAACATATTTTCATTTCCAACCAGAGAGAGAGCATTTCGGGACCTGAGGACACGTTTAAATTGCTCTGGATGCCATTATTTTCAAGAACACAGGAAGAAGAAAAAAACAAGTCTCATTCTTCTTTCCTACAAAATATACTCTCTCTCTCTCTCACTCTTTCTTCTTTACCCAGTGACCCTCAGCTGTTCAGTCAACCCTGAGCTGTAGCAAAGGGCAAGCTCAGAGGAGTGGCGCACATTAAAGATTCATAGCCCGCCTGCATATATCTGTCACATATTAATGTGCGCAAAATGCACAATGCCTGCAAGGGGATTGAAGCTCTGTCCCCACAGGTGGGACTTCCTGACAGAAATCAATGGAGTTGCTTGTCCATATCTTACCCAGGATACACAGAGGAGAAGAAACGATAGGAAAGGAGAAAGAAAGAGAGTGATGACCAGTAATGAACAAATTTGAGTAAGCCTTTTCCTGCAGTTAAGGTTTAGTTTTAGAGGTTTAAGAGGCAAAATGCCGGGACCAAACCCAGGAGACCAAGCCAAAAACGCTCACTCCCCTTTCTGCCCGTGCTCTGATGGCCTCTGGTACATGTGATTTGGGCAGTTTCACAGATCACACCCACATTGATTTTTGAAGACTGGATTGAGAGACTACAACCTCTAACGGTGAATATAATATCCTTCATCATCTCTCCACACACAAAAAAAAAATCCACCCAAAGGGGCCACTCTGAACCACGTCTACAAATACACAAATTGTGCTGCTCCATAGAAATTAAAAACACGTCACATTGAAATGTTTACAGAAATAAAGTATAACTAAAAGGGACGAAGCTTGCCGTTTGTGAATAGGAATGCATACAAATTGGATAAAATACCTGCCAATAGGAAATTGATGGAAAATGGCACACAACTGTTCGTTACATTTATTGATAAATCAATCAATCAATCAATTTTTTGATTGATTGCTTACTTTCAACATATAAAATAACTCATATATATGTGAAATAAAAAAAAAGTGGGATAAAAATAAATGTCATGCAATGGTTTTACATTTGAGTCACATTTAAAAGAACTGCACTGAAACCAAAAAGTGAAGTGAAACTGAATCCAGTTTCGTCTCATGTTGGTTGTTTCTCTGTAAACTTCAAATTCACACACAGTTTTTCTACTCCTAAAGTTGTTGTGCTAGATTTCCAAAATAAAGGATACCAAATGATAATTAATGAGAATTTTAATGGGAGCATAGCATGCAGAGAATGCAGAGGCTGAATGTACATGAAGAGAAAAGTCCTGCAGCTTTGTTTATATCGTAGGCTGCATTGAATTATGATGACTGTACTGATGACAATTAAGCAATTTTTTTATTTATTTCATTACATTAACTTTATATGGTAGGAGCAAAAACATCATGCAAAAATGAATCTAGGTCACTTAAGCATTACGACATTATTTTGGGTGACCTGAACGCATGGACCTAAGGTGGTCTGGATTGATTCTGAATCAATTCCACTCTTAGAAACCAACGCATATTCAAGCATTGCACACAATACACAATTCTCAACATTTTTAAATAACTTACAGTCATGTACAACCTGAATATGATTCATACCCAAACAATACTAAAATCTGGCATGATTCACTTTTTGCCTCAAATCCTCCACAAACCTGAGCTCTGATGATATTACCTCTGATTCTTTGATCATTTTGGTTCGGAAATAACTGATACTGAGAGTTTTTAAGTCATGAGTCAAGAACAGCTGCAAACAGATCAGTCCCATTTGTAAATGAATCCTTTTATTTTGTGAAATGTGTGTGCAGTTTTTGAATACTCAAAAGATTGATCAAAAAGGCTCATTCACAAACCTGACACTCCCATGAAATGTAGTAAAATCAGATATTATTCTTTAGAACATAGTGAAGTAAAAGTTCCCCGAAAAAACAATTTGTTAAAGTACATATAAAATTACTCTGATAAAATACAAAATGTATTTGTCCAAAAGTTGAGGGCCAGTAAGATTTTCTCTTTTTTCAATTGTTTTTATTCAACAATCACATTAAATTGATCAAGAGTTACAATAAAGACATTTATAATTTTACCAAATAAATAAATGCATACATGCATACATACATAAAACTATATACATAAAACGTCTCTAGGTTACGTATGGAACGAGACGCTGCGTCGAGATCGCTTTGGGAACACCCTTGCGTGACCGCGTTCTGAAGCACGTGTCAAATCCGTCCAATGGAGCAGCGAGACGTCACGAGCAGGGTGACGTAAGCACCAGAAAGCATAAGAGCGCATCGGGCCGGGCGCAAACCAGCTTCGATGAAGTAGCGCCTGCAGGGATTCAGGGAGTATGGCAAAGAGACGCAGCGTCTCGTTCCATACGTAACCTAGAGACATTCCCCTTCAGGAACTCGAGCTGCGTCGAGATCGCTTTGGGAACGAGAATACCCACTGCGCCATACTACCAAGTCCCTGCCTGTGTGTGTATCCTATGAGCACATCACGAAGAGAGAACTTGGGAACCTGGGGTAGATGCCAGGTCTAGGCTGTAAAAGTGGACAAAAGTGTGCGGAGAGGACCAGCCCGCCGCAGCACAAATGTCCTGCAAGGCCACACCCAAGCTGAAAGCCTTGGAGGCCGCCATACTCCTGGTCGAGTGCGCTCTGACCCCCATAGGTGACGGGAGGCCAGAGGACTCGTAAGCTAGTGAGATGGCCTTGACCACCCACCTAC
>NW_015506016.1:192944-195469 GCF_001515645.1 Sinocyclocheilus grahami
CACCCAGAAGGGCGTGGTAAGCAGCTAAGGCTGCCACGTATGCCTTCAGAGTGGAGGGATATAACCCTGCGGAGAATTGCTCCTGCATAAACTCCAGAACTGTACCATGAAGCAAAAAGTTTCCACTTCAAGGCGTACTGTTTCCTAGTGGCGGGAGCTCTGGACTGGAGTATACAGGAACTTCCAGTGTTGAGGGAGGATGGAAACATGGAAATAAGCGTCACTGAGATCTATCGTAACAAACGATACTAACGTAACAAATCTGAGATACTATCTGCTTGCTAGTGAGCATCTTGAACCGAAGCTGTTTGATAGCGCGGTTCAGAAGACGGAGATCTAAGATAAATGCACGAAACGCACCCCATAATCACTCATCACACCTCATACGCGAGGGACTGTGGTGGCGAGTCCACAGGCTCCTCTGTCTCGACACTCATCACATCCACCTCCTCGGAGGAAGATAGATTAAGCGTCTGGCTCTCTCTCTCTGGGGGGGTGGGAAGAAACCGCAATGCGGGCTTCCGAACACTGAGAGAGAGCCACGGATCTAGCGGGTGAGGACCGAGAAAAGGACGAGCCCGTCTCGGATCCCTCTGCTAAATCCACCCGCGATCACCACGACAACAGTCTGCGCTGTGCCTCGGCAACAACGGGACCGCTGCCAGCGGGATCGCGAGCCTGGCTGCTCTCATCAAACACAGCTAGGCGAGAGCAGAGAATGCGGTGTGTGCGCAGCGAGAGCAGCTCGCAGTCATGACAATCAGCTGCTCGAAAGCTGACCGTGTATGCTCCGCTCCCAAACAAACGACACACAAATCGTGTGTATCCCCCGCCGCCAGATATCGTGGGCAGGGAGAAACACAGCGTTTGTAATGCCGTTCGCTCGCCATAGACTTTTTCATGATTGTTTTTTATATATGCTTGTGCGGACAGACAACAGTAAATAGACAGACACATACACAGAGCGCTACTGAAGAGCACGCAGATCCCTTTTCGGTCTAGAAGACCCCAACTGAGAGCATCGCCCCGACCCCCAATCTTTCTGTGGAGGGGTGCGGGTTGCAACACTCTGTTTCTGAGACTGGCGATATGAGAAGCTTGATGGCTTGAGCCTGGTATGCTTGTAACACCGCCATGGTGTGCAAACATGCGCCAGCCTGACCTACCGCTGTATAAGCTTTCCCAACCAGACTCGATGTAAGCCTAACGGGCCTGGTGGGAAGCTTCGGGGCCTTCAGGGACGATGCTGAGGATGGGGAGAGATAGCTAGAAGGGGAACTATTTTAAATCAGTGTTGCTCTTTTGAACTGTTCATTAAAGAATCCTGAAAAAAAATTGGTCATCCACAAAAAAATATTAAGCAGCACAACTTTTTTTACTGTACTTTTAATCAAATAAATTTAGTTTTGGTGAGCATAAGAAATGTCTTTCAAAAGCATAAAAAAAAAAAAAAGAACAATAGTGTACTTAAAGGAAAAATACTTGTCCACCAGTGTTTTAGTGCAAAAAAAGTGTGCTGCCTTTTCAGCATAAAAATATTTAAAATATATCCAACTACAGTGAAAATCAATATATATTGATTAGATAATACAGTATATGAAAGTTTGTATTATATGCATTGCTTATGTGATATATTTAGTGAGTGATTATCCACTGGTTATGATGGGCCAGTTTCTTTAGTCCCATGTCCATCCCTACAAGATTGATCACGCTTAGGCACAGTGACCACAGTTGACTGCATGACTTCATCACAAAGGGTGTGTTAAATTGTCATTGACTGGTGAGTCCTGAATGATAAATTCAAGTCTGCTCATTTCGTTTTCCTCTCACTAGCATGCTGAACAGAAATCAGACCACGGGCTGTTAGTGTCACAAACAGTCACCCGTTCAAGCAGAGGATGAGGAGCTCAGGGGGTGATATCATAAGGGTGAGAGTGAGTCATGTGGCACGAGTGATAGTGAGTGTATTCAATACGAGGCAGCGACTCGACTGGAGCTGTAGCAAGCGGGGATGTTGAGATGTTTAAAAGCACAGAGGCCAACGCAGGCGTGTGTGTATGGGAGTTAATATGGCCTGTGGGGATGATGAAACAGCTCAGATGTGTATTGTGCTTATGTGTGAGTGAAGATGGGCTCACTCGACTGCATAATTGAGTGGGATCTCAGCCAGCCCCTCAGTGCAGCCCGGTCGCTTTTAGCTCCACTTCACTTTCTGCACTTCTTTGATATCTAAAACTGTGACTTGTGCTCTCAAAAGCCATGCGCATGGAAAGCCCAAGGTGAGACGACTGACACCAAACCATAAAGTGTTCACAAGTCCTCTCTTTCAATGTCAAAGGAATAGCTTGTCCTCATGTTGCTCCAAGATTTATTCCAAGTTACTCAATTGCACAATGTCCAAGCTGCTCTTATTTATCTGAGCAAACAGTGACCAGAAGCTGCAAGCTCTAAAAAACAATTCATCATAAAAACATAATCGCATGTAGCTCATACTAACAGCAATATATCAGTGATAACCGTGTCTC
>NW_015506016.1:195506-309086 GCF_001515645.1 Sinocyclocheilus grahami
AAAAAAATATTAAGCAGCACAACTTTTTTTACTGTACTTTTAATCAAATAAATTTAGTTTTGGTGAGCATAAGAAATGTCTTTCAAAAGCATTTAAAAAAAAATAAAAAGAACAATGTGTGTACTTAGTGTACTTAAAGGAAAAATACTTGTCCACCAGTGTTTTAGTGCAAAAAAAGTGTGCTGCCTTTTCAGCATAAAAATATTTCAAATATATCCAACTACAGTGAAAATCAATATATATTGATTAGATAATACAGTATATGAAAGTTTGTATTATATGCATTGCTTATGTGATATATTTAGTGAGTGATTATCCACTGGTTATGATGGGCCAGTTTCTTTAGTCCCATGTCCATCCCTACAAGATTGATCACGATTAGGCACAGTGACCACAGTTGACTGCATGACTTCATCACAAAGGGTGTGTTAAATTGTCATTGACTGGTGAGTCCTGAATGATAAATTCAAGTCTGCTCATTTCGTTTTCCTCTCACTAGCATGCTGAACAGAAATCAGACCACGGGCTGTTAGTGTCACAAACAGTCACCCATTCAAGCAGAGGATGAGGAGCTCAGGGGGTGATATCATAAGGGTGAGAGTGAGTCATGTGACACGAGTGATAGTGAGTGTATTCAATACGAGGCAGCGACTCGACTGGAGCTGTAGCAAGCGGGGATGTTGAGATGTTTAAAAGCACAGAGGCCAACGCAGGCGTGTGTGTATGGGAGTTAATATGGCCTGTGGGGATGATGAAACAGCTCAGATGTGTATTGTGCTTATGTGTGAGTGAAGATGGGCTCACTCGACTGCATAATTGAGTGGGTTCTCAGCCAGCCCCTCAGTGCAGCCCGGTCGCTTTTAGCTCCACTTCACTTTCTGCACTTCTTTGATATCTAAAACTGTGACTTCTGCTCTCAAAAGCCATGCGCATGGAAAGCCCAAGGTGAGACGACTGACACCATACCATAAAGTGTTCACAAGTCCTCTCTTTCAATGTCAAAGGAATAGCTTGTCCTCATGTTGCTCCAAGATTTATTCCAAGTTACTCAATTGCACAATGTCCAAGCTGCTCTTATTTATCTGAGCAAACAGTGACCAGAAGCTGCAAGCTCTAAAAAACAATTCATCATAAAAACATAATCGCATGTAGCTCATACTAACAGCAATATATCAGTGATAACCGTGTCTCAGATATGCTCAGTTCACAGTAAATGCTACTCCATACAAACTCATCTGCATCTGCGCTGAGTTTGGGTCGCTTGCAGTGTGCATTTGGGAACCCAACATACACCACCCATTTACCAGACTGGTAATAAAAATGCATTTATAAACCTTTTGCCAACAGGAGAGAAGCTTTAATTTCCCCTCTGTGGTTTTTCCAACTAAATAAAAAAGCATAGGGGTTTACAAAAATTTTAGTATTGTAATTTTACAGTTGTAAAATTAAATTATTATTATTATTATTATACTTTAATATTTTATAATAGTAGCCCTATACAAACAATAATTTCAATAAGTTTTTATAATCATACTGATATATAATCATATTTTTCTGCTACTGTTTGTTTATATTGTCCGAGACTGTCCCAAATATTGTCTTATCCTAACAAACCATGCATCAATGGAAAGCTTATTTATTCAGCTTTCAGATTATGTATACATTTATTTTTTTTAAAGTAGCCTTATGACTGGTTTTGTGGGCCAGGGTCACATTAATACTCAGGATTTTTAGTATATATATATTTTTTTTTTTTTTTTTTAATGAAAGAGTTTATCCTACAGGACATTTTGTTTTTGTGGTAGTACTAAAGTTGGTTTAAAAAATTGTGAAATTTCACTGGTACTGATATAGACTATTGGTGTTTTGTTATTGTGACAGTACTAGTTCCACGTGTAGCCACAATTACAGCACTTTGCAAAGTACACACACACAAGTACCTGTTCACATAATACTTTCACGAGTCCTGTGAACTTATAATCAATCACTGCTATGGTGGTCTGGAGCTGTCGAACGACATGGTCTGCCTTCAGTGAGGGTGTGAAGCGAAACTGGTTTGACATAGTGATTGATGCTCCCAATCTGTCTTCATCACACACAGTTCGACATGACTGTCACTCTGTGGTGGTCTTGCTCCCATTAGCTCTGAATGCTGTGATGTGGACAGGGAGATTGGAGGATAGACAAGGAAAAAGACAAAAAGAGTGATGCAGAGAGGATGCTTAATGTGTCACTGAAGCAAGTTGTCGGTGCAACACATACTGTACCAAAGGATCTGTTTAAATAGTCAGCAGCCTTTAGTTTGCATTGCAGCCTGGCAAAGCCATCGTTTACTAGCTATTGCTAGTTGGAGGCAGGTGGTTTATAATTTAGAGGGAGGAGACATTGTTATTGACATTTTAATGGACAAAACACACGCACCTGCAATATGAGTCATCAATAATTTGGGTGCGTTTTCCTGCAAGAGAAACACTCTGCATTTTAAAGAGATAGTCATGATGTGTCATTCCAAACTCATAAATGTAACATTTTAATGGTGAATTTTTTAAGAATATCCAGCCCGCTTTTAAGTACAGAGTACCATTCAAAAGTTTGGAATCTGTAAGACCTTTTTTTTAAAAGAAGTTTCTTATGCTCACTAAGTTTGCATTTATTAAATCAAAACTCAAACCAGTAATATTGCAAGCTATTATTTTAATTTTAAATAACGATCAAATATATATATACTGTATATATATGTATATATATATATACACACATATTAAATTTAAATATATATTTATTTATTAAAAATATATTCATGTGATGGAAAAGCTCAGTTTTCAGCATCATTACTCCCATCTTTAATTGTTTCCTTTTTATTTATCAAAAAATAAATATTCTTTGTACTTGTTTTCTTTTTATTTATTCTAAAAAATTATAACTTGACCCTCTAACACTTGCTCTTATTCTATTTTATCTACTTATACTTTATATATATATAATAAATAAATAAAAAACCTTGCTACATGTATTGTGTTAGACACTTACATGTTGTTCTTTTGTTGCTTTGATTACTTCTATTGTCCTCATTTGTAAGTCGCTTTGAATAAGTGTCTGCTATATGATTATAAATTATTATACGCATATACATACATGTGTGTGTGTGTGTGTGTCTGTATATATATATATATATATATATATATATATATATATGTATATTTTTTTATTTAATAGAAAGATCAAAAGAACCGATACGTTTCCTTGAATGAACAGAGACAAAGGTTGAATGTGTCCTCCCATACGCTGGTTCTTAATGTATGCAGTGGCATATAATGAGGCTTATCTGAATCCAGCAGTCAAGGTGCAGTCATTTAGCTTACGGCAAGTCAATCCGGCAGTTCATGTTCCTTGCATACAACCGAACTAATGATCAAGAAACATCTGCTTATACAGTGCACAGCATAAATGAGTACACCCCCTCTGAATAAATATAAAAGATGTATTTTCTTAATGATCACTAATATAATTCATTTTGGCTACAGTAATTCTAGTGATGATAACAACCATGCATGTCACGTCTGCAGGCTGCGTCATACTCTGTGAGATAAAGTGTCACTCTTTTCACAGCTTTTGCCAGCTCTGAGACACTTGCATGTTATTTCTCCTGCTCTTTTTCTCATCACTAAATGAAAACTTAAAGTGAAGACCTGATTATTTCAGGAGCCTTATCACAAGTCCATAGTTTTTTTAATGTCGGTGCTACTTCTACAATATTTTCACACTTAAAACAATAATTTGGTATTCCTCTTGTACCATTGTCCTCTTTTATGCTAAGAAATAAGTCACCTGGCAGTTCTCTCCCAAGTGGTTCCACTGCTACCAGCATTAAGTCTGAGTATGAAATTACTTGTCTTTAAAAGTTGTGGTTCAATAACCACCTGTTTACCTGTTGATCAAAAATAGCCTTAAGCCTATACACTTTTCTTTTAGTTAGTAACTTTCAGGAGGGTGTACTGATTTTTGCAACACAAAATTGTATCACTTTGATAAGAAAATCTTACTTTGCTGATTAATTTTGGCATTCTTCATTAGTAATTGATCAAGCAGGCTTGTTGGAACATTACATCTCCAAAGAACCCTAACATGTCTTCTAAGTAAAGAGTAATTGTTGAATTTGTTATGTTTTAGAGGGGGTGTACTCATTTATGCTGTGCACTGTACGTAACCTAGGGACATTCCCCTTCAGGAACTTGAGCTGCGTCGAGAAACGCTTTGGCAACGAGAATACCCACTGTGCCACACTATCAAGTCCCCGCCTGTGTGTGTATCTCTTAAGCACATCACGATGAGAGGATTTGGGACCCTGGGGTAGATGCTAGGTCCAGGTCATAGAAGCGGACAAATGTGTGTGGAGAGGACCAGCTCGCCACAGCACAAATGTCCTGCAAGGCCATGCCCAAGTTGAAAGCCTTGGAGGCCACCATACTCCTGGTCGAGTGCGCTCTGACCCCCATAGGTGATGGGAGGCCAGAGGACTCGTAGGCTAGTGAGATGGCATTGACTATATATATATATATATATATATATATATAATAGTAGTTATTATTATTATCAGGCTTCATAGGGAATTAACTTTTTCAAAATGAATATTTGTTCAAATTAATATTTTTCCTAAGAAATAATAATAAAAGAATATGTCAAACTACAAAAGAATTTCAACCTTTTTAATGGGGCTGTTTTTCCTCATTACAGTATCAAGACAGTTTTGACTTTAAGCATCCCTAAAAATATAAAAATGTATTTTAATACAGAAATTCAGAAACATGTTCATCATACGAAAAATGTATTAAATTTTTTTGCACAAAACAATTAACATGATGTCACTGACACAATTCTATTCTATTCTAGTCTAGTCTACTATGTTCTACTCTAGTCTATTCTATTGCCTTTCTAATCTCTGTTAACAGGCACATACAAGTGGACAACTAACTAGATTTTAGTTCCTCCCCTTCACATTGCATTTCTCCAATGCCTTCACCCATCCGAGCTTGCTAAACTAGAAATCACATCCTCACTCGGGAGAGGTCAGAGGTCACCGCCTCACTGATTTTCTTTGCATTTCAGGAGCGAGATGAAGGAGAAGTGTAGCACAGTCGTCAGGCTTCTCACCTGCCTGCTTCTCTCCCATTAACCCAACCCAAGTAATTTAAATTCTGTAAATTACTTTAAACAGTAATCAGGCTTACCATTCAAAATAATTATTCCATCACCAGCTGCATTTCATTTAAATCAAATGGTAAATATATGGTAAACATTTTACCTCAAAGTCACAAATTTATAACAAAACATAGAACAAACACCTAATATGATGTCCTGTTGTCAATATATGTACTGTTCAATTTTTCAGAAAATAATCTTTATGAGTTCAGTAGAAGTACATCAGTATTACAACCCTCCTAGTTTGGTTAGGCATGTTTTTTTATTATTATCATTTAATAATTTTATCATTTATAAGTTATAAATAAAATTGTATAAGTTATAAATCAAATGAAACAAGAATCTGCTAATCAGTATTGTTAACTAAAACCAAAATGATTTAAAACTGTTTTTGTAAATTTAAATATAAATATTAGATGGGAAAAAAAATAGAAGATAGAAAATTCCAAGAAAAAAAAAAAAGAAAAAAAGGAAAATTAGAAATTTGTTGCCTTGGACCTAAAAGGGGGGGAACCTAAAAGAAAAACAAAAGCACATACAAAATTACTCAAACTAAAATATAAAATGAAAACTGAAAATATTAAAATAAAAGCTACTTCCAAATATTAATACTATAAAATCAATAGTACTTAATTAATATCCATTAATATGCATTTTTTTCTTTCTCTTGCTGCATATATCAAAACAATTAATTTCAAATTTACAGACTTTCAGCAGCTTATACGGTCATATCTTTACTTCTAATTGCTTAAAATGATGGTGACTAATGAACCATTTAATAATATTGTTGCATAAATAGACCATCGTAAGAGCTGGAATTACATATCTCATGAGAAATTAGCAGTATCTTACATATGACATGAACCATACATCTAATCATTTTGTGATACTAAACATTGTGGGGCACAAATTTTACAGTACAACAGAGGCACTAAAGAATCAAATGAGAAATAAAGAGTGAAAGGGCTGGACCTCCATGCATAGATATTGGGAAAGTATTCTCTTTTATTTGAAGTACTGTTGAGAGATAGTACTGTGTTGAGGACAGCCTGATGTCTTTCATTAAAATGCTAAACAGGTGCAAAGGTGGAGCAGGAAAACAACGTGTGTGATCAATGCACCCTTGCCTTTTCATCTCTACCAGAATGGGACTTTATAAAGAACAAGATCAGGCTAAATCTACAGATGTGATATGTTACACAGACCCGGAAAAAAAAGTAACATTTGGAGGGAAATTTACAACAGCACCACTATTTCAGCATACTTATTCTATTATTTTTGGTTGCATATCATGTGGATTTGAAAGCCTTTTATATTATTTTCATCAAGACTCTTAAATGTAATGTGGTGTGACCATCAAGAAAAAGTAAATAGTAAGAATATTTACACATATACTGCAAAACAAAACAAACAACAACATTGTTTTCAACATTGTAAATAAAAATCTAAATTTAATAAAAATAAAAAATACTAATTTAATAAAAGCATAAATAACAATACTATTTCAGTCTTTCTACTGTGTTACTTGTTTTTTTTTGTTGCAATTCATTGTGAAATGTACCAGCAAATTCTGTTTCTTCACCATTTTTTGTGTACGTGTGACATAATTTTCAAAACAAAATTATGTATTTTTCAATTTTATTTTTATTTTTTTATTCAGGTGATATCAGGAATTATTCATTCATAAACATCATTGATTTTTGGTATGTTGCACCACATGACATTTTACAACCTGAACTAACCTTATAATGTCATGAAAAGGTCAAAATATCTCATATTTTACAAGATGTTTTGATCTTGACATTCATGAGGGTCTGCAGTGGTCCTTTCTATGATATCACTTCCGGTTTTATGCATGTTGGTCACACCACATGACTTTGATTTAGCAGACAAAGTTTTTTTAAACTACTAAAAAATTCATAATAATAATAATAATAATAAAAAAAGATTATTGCAAACTACTTTTTTGCATCCCCCAAAACACTCAATATGGGTAAACATGACATGCAAACTGCGTTCAGTACAGATTTTTTATTTAATTTATTTAAAAAACATTTTTTACCTGATTTGCATAATTCCTTTAGTGAATCAGTTACAACACAGACAATTGTATGCAAATTAGCAGTGCTATCAGCGGCGGCAATTCATTCATTTTATTTATACATATATTTTCACATAAGAGTTTGAAATGGACCAGCAAGCCCATTAAATCAACAGAATGTTTTGTTTTTATTTTTGTAAGGGAGAAGGAAAGTGCTGCTGTGGGAGTCGATGAACATTATTTGCATAACTTCTTCACAGATAGCCTACAGAATGTGTCTCTGCAGACATTCACGAGGTAGTGAAAGAGATTCAGATGCCCCCAAAAAAGCTGAAAGTGGGATCGCACTTTGATGCCAAACACTCTTGATTTATCGTTTGAGAAGACAAACTTACACTCTTCACTTCAGAACCAACCACCAAGTGTGCTCGACAATCAAAAGCATCCTCACACACATTGCAACAACATTCACGCAAACATTGCACATAGCTCTACCAATATTTCATGATAACATGACGCAATGCTAAAACACGTCAGAGAGAAAGTACGTTTTAAAACGGTCACTATAAATATCGTAGTTCCAAGGAATAAGCGGCGTGTTGGAAAAGGAATATTTTTATCAAAAGGATTTGGGACATATTGAGGTCAGTCTGATGTGACAGAGTCCATAGATAGAGACGGCGGGAATTAAGCACTCGGATTTCTCTTTAATATCATGTCATTTGCATCCAGTCACATCTGTAAACACCACATCACATGAGCAACATTTTCTGCATTGCTTTTTACTTTTGGCAAGTGATTCAGAGATCTGTTATCTGTTTGGATGTAGCAATGCCCCTAACTGAGCAGGCCAGGCTAATGCATTCCCTTTGAACACCCTGGGCTGGATGGAGGCGTCAATCAGACTGCATCCTCACTCCCCTCTCGCTTTTTACATGCTTTCTCGCCTGTTCATCCAGCGCTAGGCTTGACAAAGGTGGTCAAATAGGGGTGACTGCGGCGACACGGCACTGAAAACACAGCCAGTCCCTCGAGAGACCAACCAAAACCCCTCCACTGTTTTACTGCTGTCTGTCCAATTATTTGATAAAAATCAGGTGGTTATTTCTGTTTTATGTGCAGTGCAGACACTGTCTTTTTGGACGTTAGAAACAAAGTAGGCCTATCCAATTATTTAAAGTGATTTCCTGCTAATTTATCTGCATTAGAAGTATTCATTGCCAGGTTTGGGCACTGCCAGAAATGTTTGATCATGTGAAAATATCAATATTCACTATTAAAGACACAATTCAACCAAAAAATGAAATGCATAATTTGTATCATACTTTGTGGTGAACTCCCATTTGCAAATAATGGGTAAAACAGCTTAATAATTCTGATCAAAAATATATTTTGTTAATTAAAATTACTTAAAATACAGTTTCATGACCTGTTATAAATCATTTTTGTGTCAAAGATGAGATGTCCCATTTTGGTGTCTGCATCAAATTTACAAAAGTGATTTTAAATACATATAAAACAATAAATGTAAGTAAAGTGTCTGCTTTAACATTTCAAAATAACTTTAGTGAAAATAAAACATCATAATATGGGTGAAATAATGTTCCGTCCTCATTCTGCGTAACAGACATATTTCTGTAAAAATGAAACGACATACTTACTTTGACCTGAACTTATTATAAATAAGTTATATGATATTATAAATATGATAATATTAAAGATTTAAAATGACAACTAATTAGTTTTGGTGGCTACACTGTGATCCTTAAATGGAGTATTTTAATGTCATCTAATTATTCTGGTTCTAAATATGCCTGATAAGATTTTTTTGGTATATGAACGGTTACAATGAATGACATTTAGTGGGTGTTTTCTGTAAATCATGTTAAAAACGTATGATAGCCATTATTTTTTTGCTCAGAAAATAAATAAATAAATAAACTAGACACATTCTAATAAAAAAAAAAAAACAATATTAAACTTTTATTTAGGTGCTGGTCTGTGACCCACATATCTGGTAAATTTGCCATAATGTGGATTTATAGACAAAGTAATTAGAGTAATATTTTATAGTGACAAATGTTTAAGACCATAATATTATTCTTTATCGTTCAGCCGCTGAGTAATGCTGGCTGTGAGATTTTGCAAACTACACATGAGCTGCTGGACCACACCAGAAGTGGATTCTGTCTGACAGTCAGGTTCAGTAATATGAAGGGACTGATCTCTGTCTTTCTAAGCAGCACACAGTAACACTGTTACTCTCTTGACCAACAAACTCTAACCTTTGATTATGAAGTCAACTGAAACAGCATCAGCCCTTTAAATAAAATAAAACAAGCGCTGTATCAGTCAGACACCAAATAAATACATTTCAACCTTGACCGGGTTCCAGGCTTTTTGCCTCACTTTTCAATGGCAGGTCGGGTGAGCTGAGGACATTTATCAAGCATAAATATTTCTTGCAAGTATATCTTTGCTGGATAATTTGTAATGTTGCGTTTAATTTATAGTGCCAACCTCACATAATTATTTTTAACATAAGAGTGGGTGTGGATATTTGTAATTTGTGCAAAGCTTCCTGTGTCATTTGCTTCCAGTTATTTTACCTGTATAAAACTATGCTGCTTGATATTGTAAACTAATCATAAACACACTTGTAAAAGTTTAACAGTTTACTGCACTTCTAGTTATTTACCTATAGCAGCTAATGAATCTTAAGTCTCACACATTTAAATTAAATAGCTTAATTCCACGCTGCAAAATAAAGCCCAATATGTGCCCATAACTAAAGTTGTCATAGTTAAAAATAAAAAAAAATTTAAAATCATCTTTGCATGAAAAATACATTTAAATAGCAAAAGAACTGCATGGTATATTGCACAAATTATGGGAATTAAGATGGGATTATTTTGGACCTTGCAACAAAAGCAAACTACTCTGCCCATATAATTCTTAATGTCTTATCAAAGAAGAAGGTTTTTATTTACATTCTACAATAACGGATACAGTTTTTCTCCAGACAGCCCAAAACGTTTGAAAGACAACACACAGACATTTGAAGACATCTCTTTTTCGTTCTGATCTGACAGCATGATGCCAATCAACTCCACACTCCAATCTCACTGAGCCGAGCAAGATTTAAAGATAGAGAGAGGAAGAAAAGAAGAAAGCATGACCTCTCTCTGTAACTTCACCTATCTCCCTCTCTCACTTACCATCTCCTGCTTTTCTCCTGGAAAACTCTTTCGCACTATTGTCAGAAGGACAGCAGGATGCCCTCGCTGTGAGAGGGTCTGTGCAGTTGTCTGCCTCCTCCCAGCGACGCCACGCTCTGCCAAAAGCCTTCCCATCATGCTCTGGGGCAAAGGCATCAATAACCAGGAAAGGGTGGGGGACCTGAGCAAGTAAACACTCTGAATCATAAACAAAGATGAAGTGTTATGAGTCTTATTCCACACATACTGCAGACGGACACTGCATCCTCTCTGACTCAGATGTTATTGCATTAGGATGGATTGGGAAGTGAAGCAGACACACAAATGGGGGAATATTCAAGAGCGATTGCTTTTCTTTTTCCTCACTCCATCAACTAAAGCTTTTTAGACCAAAGTGAGCTCTGTTGGAAATGGGGTGAAATTTCCAGGCTGCAAATGGGCTACAGATATCTGGATGAGAGGCTGCAGGATTCTGCACTTCTTTTGATATATATATTTTTTCCAACTCAGACTCAATTTTCTCAAAGCTTTCAAAGAAACAACCCTGTAGTACTTCATTAGATCATCACTCTATTCATAGACAGGTGGAACTATATGCTTGATGGGGTTATTGAATGAATGTACTTGAGAATAACAACATGATCAATGACTCTATTGAAACATGCAGCCTGTTTATTTCATTCTGAAATTGATTGGGTTTGCCTTCTAAGGATCAAGTCAAAACCAGGTCAATAAGGTGAGGTAATACACATACTGACAAAAACTTTGCTGGTCTAAGTTGGTTCATTTTACTAGTTTGGGGATGGGGGGTGAGGCCAGCCAGTCAACAAGATAAACCAGTTTAGCCAGAAGACCTGAAAAGCATAGAAGTGCATATTTACATAGAAAAACAATTAATATAAATAGGTGCAATGCAACAAGATTCCAGGGACAAGCGACGTCAGAGTTAACATACCTTTAATTTACTTCCGTGCAGCTTTTATGATTTTTCTTTAGGAATTTTAGGGACTTGCAATACAATATCCAGTTCAAAATTTTGCAGTCAATTTCTCCGCGTCCAGATTTGATGTTTAATATAGGCCTATAATGATGACCATTACTAGCTAATGGGATTTCCATTTAATCATGTATAGCTATACCAATATACATTAGGCTAAGGATTTTGGTTAGTTGCATTTTATTGTTGATATTTAGCATTGATTTTTCACCTTTTTCACCACTAAGCAGTCCTTTCCGAAAAGACTTGCAAACCATTGGAGAACCACCAAACTAGACCAGCAGTTGGGCCAGAATGGGAAACTATCTAAGAGGGGTTTTTTTAGGAGGGTAGAAATAAAAAAATTTCAGTGATTGTGTGTGTATGTAAAGGGGTCATAGGATGCGATTTCAAGTTTTCCTTTCTCTTTGGAGTGTTACAAGCTGATTGTGCATAGATAAGATCCCTGAAGTTGCAAAGACTAAAGTCTCAAATCCAAAGAGATATTCTTTATCAAAGTTAAGACTCTGCCACGCCCCCCTAAAACGGCTCGTTCTAACACGCCCCCACATACCTACGTCACTATGTGGAAATATTTGCGTAATGTATGAAGGTATTTTTGGTGCAAAACAACTGAGTGTCCGTTACAGCAGCATTTGTAGTTGTAGAGAATAGCCACACATGTGTATCAGTAAATCTGAAGTCACAGACAAAAGTTGCAAACTTGTAGATTTTTTTCTCTCTCCCACAAACACAACACAACAGTTACACGTTCTTGAATCCTTCACTGCAGGTGCACAAATCATATTCTACGAATCACAAATCAAGAAACTCGTACGCTCACAAGTTTTGCTACTATTGCTGCAGTGAATATGGTGCAAAACACATTCACACAATTAAAAGGTAAGGTAAAGCATAACACAATACAAAGAATAAATCGTTATATTAGACAGTGTAATTTAATACGAGACGACTGAATAGCAAACTTAACAGTGCAGGTAGGCTAACGTTAGCTTACCTTTCGTGAAATAAGATTTGCTAACTTAACTAAGAAACACTGTTTACCAACGTAGCTAATTAAATAAATACATGCAAAATGGGCAGAGAGTGTGTGGAAATTCTGTAGATACATGTGGATTTGCAGACTGCGGATGCCTGGTCAATGTAACTGACTGAGAACTAAGGAAAAACTTGCTGTAGTCAGACAGAAATGGAAACTTCTACCAAAATAATGGATAGCCAGATGTAAGAGTGTTTGTAAGAGTAAAACAAACAGCAAAAAAAAAGTGAAGAGTAAAAAATAACAAAGCCCTACCACTAAAATGCTTCTTTCTGTCCTAGTTTTGGGTCCTAGTTTTGGGTGATGCAGCCTACCGGTGAAAATATCTTGGTTATTAACTAATAGGCTATAGTTTCAGATCTTTTAAGGTGCTCTATGCACCATCATCATTGTGCCTTTGAACAAAACACACCACTTGTCGCTCCAGGGGACGGTGTCTGTAATTGATGTATTGTCAAATGTCAAAGGCGTTGACTGTATGACTAGTTGGTTTAGTTCTTAATATACACCTTTGCTAACTGTACTTATTTCACTAAACTGTATTGTAGTTTACGTGTGTATTGTATGTAGGCGTGTGCCAAGCATAAAATGGAAATGAAAATGGAAATGTACTATTATCAAGTTACTTTAAGGCCAACTTTTGTCCTAGTTTCTTCATGTACTTGGTGTTTTCAGTTGGTTGACCCCTTTTGCTCATGAAAAGGTGAGCAGTCAAGCAAACACAGATGATGAACAATGCATTAGGAGCAATGTTTTTCGTTTTCCGCCTGCCCGCACCAAACGCTGGAACTTTTCGGTGAGTACTTTAATGTAAGGAAGCCGGGGGCGTCTCTCTGCCTGTCCAACACAGATGGGCACACAGAGGCAGCAGACCCCGAGAAAGACCGACAAAACAAAACAGACAGAGAGAGATTTTACAAATGCAACAGACCTCAAGATGGATTAGAAATTCACATCTTGACATAATTGTTACATAAGACCTATACAATTGTTACTTAGGAGGAAATAGCTGGAGGATCGCTGCGGATATGAAACACTGATCTCCCCGAGCAAATATGAGTCAACTGGTGATTATGTGTGGATTTATGCAAGCCATTTGAATAATATAGCTGGATTATGCCATCTGTCACAAAGCAAATCCAGTCTCAACACAAATGGACATTGTCCCACAGTGAAGATCAGTCCTGAAAAGCAGAGGATCACAATCCTATGGGAACACACAGAGTTTTCAGATTTTGAGGATTATATGTTCTATACCTTATTCTTTAGTGTCTTCATTATGTTCTTCAATTAAGTCTTGATCCCTTCTTTTGTCCAAACGGGACATAATCCAGTCAACATTCTTCTAGGCACAAAGGGACAATATGTTATTTCATATGGATCTTAATTAAATTTGAAACAAATCCTTAATTTTTGTAACTTCTTTGTGGTATTTAAGTCTATAATGAAATTATAAGGGCTTTATAATATATATAATATAATATCACATGAGTAGCTGTGCGATATGTCTGTATAACAGCAAGGTTGTAATTCGGCCGTAGGCACGAGGCCGCAGGGCAAGTGCCATAGGTAATCACAAGGGGGCAGTGTTTGCAGGCTCACTACTTGGTCCCAGAAGGGAGTAGTGGGATCCTTGGGCACGTATCCAGGCCGGGGTCTCAGGACAATGTGAGAGTAGGCCCTCTCTTCACTCTTCACTCACTAAAAATGCTTGCAGGTCCCTGACCCTCTTGAAGGAGGTGAGCACGGTCAGGAGATTTGTCTCGAGAGACAGGATCTTAAACACGACTGACTCCAGCGGCTCAAAGGGATCCATCTGAAGTCCCGCCAGGACAACAGAGAGATCCCAGGAGGGCGCGAGGGGTGGCCTAGGAGGGTTTAACCACCTAGCACCGCTCAGGAACCTGACAATCAGGTCGTGCTTCCCCAGGGACCGGCCGTCCACTGCATCATAATGCGCTGCGATATCGGATTGCACTTTCAAGGTGGAGGGCGACGACAGCCTATGCTCCAACCTTCCTTGCAGGAAAGAAAGCATGACTCTGATCGGGCATCTTCAGGGATCTTCTCGGCGAGAAGAACACCGGTCAGTGAACAGACTCAACTTCAAGGCATAAGCTCGCCTGGTAGAGGGAGCTCTGTCTTGAGTGATGGTGTCTCAGTGTTGAGTGATGGTCTCATCAGATCACTTAAGTCTGCCGCGTCCCATCCAGGAGCCACACGTGAAGGTTCCAGAGATCTGGACGCAGGTGCCATCTGGTGCCCTGCCCCTGAAAAAGAAGGTCCTTCCTCAGGGTGATCCGCCAGGAAGGGGCTGTCGCAAAGAGCAGGAATTCCAAAAACCAGGTCTGGGTGGACTGGAAGAGGAAGAGGAAACTGCTCCTTTTTAAAGGGGTCATATGATGCTTTTTTAAAGATCATTAATTTGTGTATTTGGTGTAACAGAATATGTTGACATGCTTTAATGTTCAAAAAACACATTATTTTTCAAATACTGTACATTATTGTAGGTCCTCTATGCCCCGCCTCTCTCAAACGCTTCGTTTTCTACAAAGTCCCTCCTTCCGACAAGCGCAGTCTGCTCTGATTGGCCAACTGACCCAGTGCATTGTGATTGGCCGAACACCACAAGCACTCGTCGGAAATGTAACACCCCTTACCATAATCGCGAGCTTCATCTTTCAAATTAAATGTAAAAACAGAGCCCGAAAGGGGAACAGAGTTGCGTGACAGACACAGTGATGAAGCTGGTATGTGTTTGCAGTACACAAGCCACGGTTAAGACAGCTGACTCCTCTGTGATCTCTCTCTATCTATCTCGCACACACACGCACACACACGATGCGCAAAACTCCGCATTTGAACAGTCAATAGCAAATACTTAAACTAATAACAAAACAGTAGCTGATTCAGAAGCGCCAGATTGTCATAGCAAAGTCAGAATTACTTTACATTTACATTACATTAATTATTGTAGCAGTGATGAAGTAAGGACTTGAGGAAGGCAGTTTAAATACTTCAACATGCCTGTCATTGTACCACAAGCCAAGGGAACATTATCACACACACAACTGCTCTCTGCTTCTCTGGTACAGGGTGCTAATATGTCTAGAGAGAAATGTTTTCAAGATCTCACCCCGGAAAGATTCTCACCGGGTAAAACATTTATCAACACAATCATCTGGCTTTTATAAATAATGACATGCTTTATTTTCTCCAGGACTGTTCCAGTCCTAGATTGAGCCATCAAACAACTCTGTACATTTCACCATACATGACACACTCCCATCAGGCAGCCGTTTTGAAATGTGTGAAATAACCCTCCAGAAATTACTTAGCACTTAAAAGGCAATAAATGAATGAGACAATGACTCAACAAGAATAAGTTTTGCCAAACTTACCAAAATTAAATAAATTTAAAAAAATATAAATTTTTGCCAAAAAAAGTGATAGTGACCTTTTTCTTTCCTTGTAAAAGGAGAAATGTAGCAAAATGTTCATACCACTCTTGTCCATAAAAATGAAAATTAAAAATGAGTGCTGTCAAATGATTAATCATGATTAATCGCATCCAAAATAAAAGTTTTTGTTTACATAATATATGTACAGTGTATATTTATTATGTACATATAAATACACATGCATGTATATATTCAAGAAAAATAAGTTTTGTTTATATATAAAATATTAATATTTATATATAATATAAATTATATTTGAATATAAATACATATTCATGTAAATATGTTTAAAATATACACATGTATGTTTGTGTATATATACATAATAAATATACACAGTACACACACAAATATTTTGTAAACAAAAACTTTGGATGCGATTAATCGTGATTAATCGTTTGGCAGCACTATTTAAATATATATATCACTATGTATTTTCTTCATAATAGAGATTTAAGAACTTCATTGGGGAATATTTTCAGTGAATAATGACTTAATGACAACACCACCCAAAAAAGCATATCCGCCACACAAGAAAAAAAATGTATTTGATAAATAATATTTACGACATAAAAAGCCTAAATTTACAAAGTCATAAGTTACAAATTTGTAATTGGCATAAAAAGTCACAATTATGAGAAAATCTCAATCTTTATATCACAAGTATAACTTATGTTAATAATTTGTGAAAATATGTTATATTCACATATAACACAAATTATGTTATAATTTCAGGTTTTTAACTCATAATTGTGACTTACTATCTTATAAATTAAATTTTTCTGTGTGTTATAATTATGTCTTAGTATCTTAGTTGTGCATTTTTATGTCATAATTTCTTTCTTCTATAGAAGACAAAAAAATTAGACTTTCAGAAATGTCTTTTGTTGTTGTTGTTGTTTTATTTTGCTTTGCTTTTTCATACATTGGAAGACCATGGTCATCAAAACTGTTTGGTTAGCAACATTTTTCATTCTTCAAAATATCCATAATATGACATTAGGGTAAGTAAATACACTTTTCAAAAGACTCAGTCCTCATTCATTTTAACAATGTAAATAAATATAGCCATATGGATTCAGAACAAAATGAGAGTGAGTAAATGATGACAGGATTTTCATTTTTGGGTGAATTACATTTAAGGTCATTCTTAACAGCCTTCCCATTTACATTATAAATACTCATTTTAATCCCTGATTCAGTCCAGCTGGAATAAAACATGACAGCAGCCAGTGAATTATCTCATTACTGGTGTATCCTTAGTGGGATGGAAGTCTTTCTTTGAGAGTGTGTAACATAATGGCTGGACTCAATCAAGAACCTATAGACTCAGGTGCACTGAGTCAGCACTTCACAAGAAGAGCTCTTCATGATGGAGCCTACAATCGCCTTTGATACCACTGCACTCTCTGAGTGTGAAAACTGCTCAGATAGAGAGTTAAAAGGATGCTCCTTTAAGTAGGTGGGAAATAAATATCCAATCTGGAGAGAGAGTGGCGTCAGGTGGAATGTGAGAGGGGACTAGTAAAGCTGCATGTTTGCTGCCTCAGGACAGGCAAGTGCCAGAATGCATAGATCGCATTTATTAACATGTTGTATCTTCATGGAGTCTCACTGTTTCACATTAAATGAAAGCTCTGGTTATATGCAATAGGGATTACACAAGATAAAAGCTCTCAAAATCAAATAGCATCTGAAAGAAGGGCACTGACCCTAATCTCATCTGTTATAACATCTACGTATTGCTCAGTATGCACAGTCACACTACGTGGATTCTGTCACACAGTGAATGCGCATAAGAGATTTTCAAAAGAAAAGGTTAGAACTGTTACGCCAATCTGCATAATGATAAAATAACTGTTATTCTTGGCATAAGACATTAGTGCAGCTGCTGAAGGACTGATTTCAAATGGGACCATAACAGTGTCACAATAAGGGTAGCCTTAGACTTAGCCTTAGCCTGTGCATTAGTGGTATGGATTTTTCAGTGATTCTTTCTACAGGTTACAGCATTATGCCAGTAGGTGGCGACAGATGAGTTCCTGAATGAGTCAGTGTTTTTTTTTTTCAAGAAATTGGTTGAGTAAATTATTCAATGAGTCATCTTAATGAGTGAGTCACTGAATCATACATTCTACTGATGTGTTCAACAACAATAAGGCTGTGTCTGATATCACATACTAAAAAGAGTAGTATGGCAGCGGTAGGCAAATGTACCTGGATGACTTACTACTTCTGACGAGATTTTGAAGTGTGCATACAATGGACACTTTACTATCCCATGATGCCACAAGAGAGGATCTGTAAATGACAGTGAAGTGACACAGCTGACACTGGTAGGTCACGAGACAATGCTAACATCGTAGATGTAGTACATACCGATTACATGCATACTAAACACAATCTTACTATATAGAGCAGCGGTTCTCAATTCCAGTCCTCGCGTACTCCCGCTCTGCACATTTTGTATGTTTCTCTTATTGCTTCAGACGTTTATTATATTTGACTGTAAGTGCCCTGTGAAGTGGACAGTACCAGATATTCCTCCATGATTCCAGTTTGAAGGGGAGCGTATATGTTCCATACAAAGGGCATTTAAGTGTGCGAGACGTGAATTTAAATGTAATTTATTTACAGAGGTATATTATGTCCCACTTCACGCTTCTCTAGTAAGTTTCGTCTGTGAGTTTAGACGCTGCAGGCAGTGGCGCAGCGCAAATCTGTAAATTAATATTCCGAAGTTAAGTAAACTTCAACGGATTTCCCCTGCTCAGGGAGTAGGGAGCAATGGACACTGTGTAGGGACCATGTCAATCGGAACACAGTTCATGCACGGAGCTCACTTCTAACGAGATGATCTGAATCAGGTGTGTTAACAAAGAGAGACGTGCAAAACATGCAGAGCGGGGGTACGCAAGGACTGGAATTGAGAACCGCTGATATAGAGCATACTTTTTAATGGTTGCAAGTTAATTACTTATTCAAAAGAAGTACCTACTCAGAGAGTATGTGATTTCCGACACAGCCAGTGTATTTTCAGTAAATCAGTTGAGTGAATGATTCACTGAATCATCTCAATGAGTGAATCATTGTTTGCAAAAAAAAAAAGAATGTGAAAAGAGGAGTATGTCCAAATTTATAATATAAAAAAAAACAGTAGACACAAAGTCCTTGGATAACCTATTTTCACCAAAATTGCATCCAATTGACAATTTGACAATTTACGAGGCCACAGGGGAGGAGTTGTGAATAGCAATGAAGTGATCCAACTGACCCTGGTAGGTCACATTAAAATATTAAAATAACAAATGTAGTTTGCCCTGATTACATTCATATTAGAACACCACAACAGTGGCGTGAATTCAGGAACTATTTTACTGTGTGTTGCTCGAAGATAAAACACTTCCTGCTTTGACTTAGTTTGGAAACATATTCACTGGCAAAGCAAAAGTACACTTAGTAACTGGAAATATTGTGTCTAAAATGTTAGTTAATAAATTTTTTACTAAAATGCTGTATGAAAGCAATATCACACTCGCAACCGTATTGTCGGTCTAAGTATCATCATGACTGTTGACCAGCAGTGACAATAATTGGAACAATTTTCTGAATATCAACATACCACAATTTGCGTCTGTGAATACATAATTACCAATACCTGAAGATGTTAACTGATGCATTGAGTGATGAAATGTTCTACTTTATGACACATCTGAATGTGATGAATGAATGTTCATTAAATATAATGCTAGAAACAGCTTTCTATGTATTACCAGCACCAGGGGTGTGAAGAAACGAATTACAAATACTACAGTATGTTACAGTAATTAAGTAGTTTTTATCAGTAATTGTACTTTTTTGAGTAGTTTAAAAATTGTGTACTTTTACTTTTACTTGAGTACATTTTAAGTGATGTATCGGTACTTTTACTCCGCTATTTTCCTCTGTTTGTGGTCGTTACATGCTTATTTTAATTTTATTTTTATCCATCAACGTGATTGGATAGAGAGTAATAGGTCTCGTGACTTTTAGACGCTGCAGGCAGTGGCGCAGCGCAAATCTGTAAATTAATATTCCGAAGTTAAGTAAACTTCAACGGATTTCCCCTGCTCAGGGAGTAGGGAGCAATGGACACTGTGTAGGGACCATGTCAATCGGAACACAGTTCATGCACGGAGCTCACTTCTAACGAGATGAGTTTAGACGCTGCAGGCAGTGGCGCAGCGCAAATCTGTAAATTAATATTCCGAAGTTAAGTAAACTTCAACGGATTTCCCCTGCTCAGGGAGTAGGGAGCAATGGACACTGTGTAGGGACCATGTCAATCGGAACACAGTTCATGCACGGAGCTCACTTCTAACGAGATGATCTGAATCAGGTGTGTTAACAAAGAGAGACGTGCAAAACATGCAGAGCGGGGGTACGCAAGGACTGGAATTGAGAACCGCTGATATAGAGCATACTTTTTAATGGTTGCAAGTTAATTACTTATTCAAAAGAAGTACCTACTCAGAGAGTATGTGATTTCCGACACAGCCAGTGTATTTTCAGTAAATCAGTTGAGTGAATGATTCACTGAATCATCTCAATGAGTGAATCATTGTTTGCAAAAAAAAAAAGAATGTGAAAAGAGGAGTATGTCCAAATTTATAATATAAAAAAAAACAGTAGACACAAAGTCCTTGGATAACCTATTTTCACCAAAATTGCATCCAATTGACAATTTACTATCCCATGAGGCCACAGGGGAGGAGTTGTGAATAGCAATGAAGTGATCCAACTGACCCTGGTAGGTCACATTAAAATAATATCATGGCAAATGTAGTTTGCCCTGATTACATTCATATTAGAACACCACAACAGTGGCGTGAATTCAGGAACTATTTTACTGTGTGTTGCTCGAAGATAAAACACTTCCTGCTTTGACTTAGTTTGGAAACATATTCACTGGCAAAGCAAAAGTACACTTAGTAACTGGAAATATTGTGTCTAAAATGTTAGTTAATAAATTTTTTACTAAAATGCTGTATGAAAGCAATATCACACTCGCAACCGTATTGTCGGTCTAAGTATCATCATGACTGTTGACCAGCAGTGACAATAATTGGAACAATTTTCTGAATATCAACATACCACAATTTGCGTCTGTGAATACATAATTACCAATACCTGAAGATGTTAACTGATGCATTGAGTGATGAAATGTTCTACTTTATGACACATCTGAATGTGATGAATGAATGTTCATTAAATATAATGCTAGAAACAGCTTTCTATGTATTACCAGCACCAGGGGTGTGAAGAAACGAATTACAAATACTACAGTATGTTACAGTAATTAAGTAGTTTTTATCAGTAATTGTACTTTTTTGAGTAGTTTAAAAATTGTGTACTTTTACTTTTACTTGAGTACATTTTAAGTGATGTATCGGTACTTTTACTCCGCTATTTTCCTCTGTTTGTGGTCGTTACATGCTTATTTTAATTTTATTTTTATCCATCAACGTGATTGGATAGAGAGTAATAGGTCTCGTGACTTTCGTCAAATCAAATTGTGCATAGAAAACTTTAACCGCCAACTGTTTGTCATGGCTGCTGGAAGTGCATTCTTCAAGCATTAATTCAGTCGCATCTTCCTCTAACTTAATATGTTAAGGTAAATTTCGGATTTCCGCTTACTAAATTATTTGTATATATGCTTGCCTATCTACACGGCCTGAAATTTGGTGTGAGGTTGTGGATGCTGCTGATTCACCGAGACCGCCGCGGCTCAGCAAAGAGACATGTGTGTGTGTGTGTGTGTGCGCGTGTGTGTGTGTGTTTTCCTTTGAAAAAGTTTCCCCAGAAATACCTTGCTGTTTAATCGGTGTACAGCGTTTATTATGAGAGGGGTAGAATCCACAGCTCAGAACTCACTACTCAATACTCATGAGTACTTTTAAATAGGCTACTCTTTTACTCTTACTCAAGTAGTTTTTTGGACAAGTACTTTTACTCTACTCACACTACATTTTTTGGAAGAGAATGGAGTATACTTGAGTATATTTTTTCAGTACTCTTTCCACCACTGACCAGCACATAAAGCCTTCTCTCTGCCTCTTCTCCTAAGACAGCTCACAATTACAATTCCTTTAGTTTGTTTTCACACGGCATCACCAGCTTTATCCATACTGTGTTATGTCTGTGCATCTACCATGACTTGTAACTTTTAAAACACTGCAAGGCTCTCCTCACAGGCACTCCACACTCAATCAGCAGAGTAAATGTGCCGTGAAATTCATCGGGCTAAAACTAACCCCACCGTTGGCACTGATGATTCACAAACAAAAGTGTACTTGTGAAATACAGGTTTTCACCTTGTGCATATATTTATGTGAATACAGCATGGGGGTGGGGTGTCCAAGCAATGCTTCATTCTTTAAGTGGAGAAGGTTAACAGGCCACAGACAAAAGGAAGAATTTGTGTGCGTCATGTGACTCTTTTTTTCATTCTGGTTCTCTCAGTTCTGTCATGCTTGCACAAACAAAGGTGCTCCTTAAATAATATGTAGAGAGCAAATGCCAAGTTGCACATGGCATTTGCAGGATCTCCGCTGTTAGAATATTTATTATTTATTCATTCTTTATAGAATAAATAAAGAAAATAATACAAATTTTAATGTTTTGTAAAATGGTATTTTATCTGTCTCCAAGAGTATGTTTATTTATATAATAAATATGAAACATTAATAAATTACATTTATTATAATTTTTTAGAAAAAAAATAAAACATATTATAACAAAAATAATAATTTCAATATTTTTTTATGCCAGCACAAGGTGAGTTCAGACTGTGTCATATCATGTGCTGCAACTCCCCAGAAACTCACAAATATTTGTGAATTATTCATTCATTACATTTGTTGAAGAAAAAAAAAAACATTGCCTTGAAAAATATGTGTAAATGTTCTATGGAATTTTGTATGAAAAAAGCAGTGTGAAAGTTCTTCAAATATCTCCTCATGCTGGAACAGCGTGAGCGGAGTAAATGATGACAATTCTATTTTAGGGTGAACTGAATTGTCCTTTTAAGGACAAGTAGAAGACAAGTCTCAAAGTGGTCCTGTTACAGCGACTGAAATGTGTGCTTTATGAATGCTGGATCTAATTCATTTATTAAGTCCATTAGAGTTTATGGGGCTGTGGACTGTAACTTACAGTTTATTACTTTCCAATCCTGTATAATAAAAATGCGATATTCAGTTACAGTGCATTTCAGATAACTTAATGACAGAAAATTGGAACATAAATCTACAAAAAAAAAAAGAAGTCTGAAGAGTTTTATTCTATATTTAATGGTTTATCAGAGCCTATATATTATTAATAGCGGACACCTGCCATCAATCATACTCTCAAATACTGGAGAACTAAAAAGAGCAGGACTCCAAACTGTAAGAAATGCTTCCAAATGCCTCTATAACAAGACTATTGTGAAAAAAAGTGAAGCATATCCTTTACAGTCTTGCCCCAGAGTGAAAGCAGACGTCCTTGGTTTAACTGTCCATTCAGCCATAAATGCTTCTCCAGATGCCCATTTATAACGTTATGCTTTTCACAACCTTGTTCTAGATGTGTCTTAAGTCCATTTAGAAGTGTATAATCATATTCCTGTGCTTTTAAATGAAAATTCACCACCATTACATGCTGCTTTTGTTCATTTTCACTGGCTTTTACATTCCCGTGGCTCGGCCTGCTCCTGGTTTTCCCAACCCTGTTGCACTGAGAGAGTGATTCAAGAGAGGGAGTTTAATACTAATGTGTTGAATCCTTCAGTTCAGCCAAGCCTGGACTCACGATGATCACAGCGTCTTGACACAAGTCGGATTAGGCCCGGGGATTAAGACAATGTAAGTCTTGAAGAAAAAGCATCCCCTCTGGAGCAGACTGCTCTTGAGGAGATGAAAAGAGACGCTCTACTGTAGCGTTAACTGTTAAGCACTCACAGTCTCTTTGAATAAAGGCAGTCTTTGGATAATGTATGTGTTCACAGAAGGTCACACAGCCATGCAGGCAGGCCCAGATGTGTGAGCGGTTTTTTTTTTCTTCACAATTCCAACATTAAATTAGCCAATGTAGTTAATGTTTACAGGAACATGGAAGGGTCAGGTGATATATCAGGGCCGTGTGAATGATGAGCTCAGTTCAGATCTCATCCAATAGTGTCTGTGCAGTCAAGTTAACAATATTGCCAAATATTGAGGGTCCCCAACTAAGCTGACATTCAGACCAAAAGCATGACTGCAAGTGTGATATTGCTTTTCTTCAACAGTAACTTCACACTGTTGATTTTTTTTTAAAGAAATTAATATTTGTATTCAACAAGGCTGCATTAATTTGATCAAAAATGAAAAGACATTTGTAAGGTTACAGAAGTTTTTATTTTTAAATAAATGCTCTTTGTTTGAGCTTTCTATTCAAAAATGTATCTCTGTTTCCACAGAAATATTAAGCACCACAACTGTTTTCAGCATTGATAATAATATGAAATGTTTCTGAAGGATTGTGTGATACTGAAGACTGGAGTATTGGCTGCTGAAAATTCAGCTTTGCCATCACCAAAGTAAATTACATTTAAAAATATATAACAATAGAAAACAGTTATTTTAAATTGCAATAATATTTCACGATATTACTGTTTTACTGTATTTTTACAAATATGCAGCCTTAGTGAGCATATGAGACTTTTTCAAAAACATTTCAGTTCATATTTAAACTGTATTTTTTTTTTGGTGAAAATATTTCCAAAAGCAACAGTCTACAGATTGTACTGGTCTGAAAGGCCACAAACACTGACAAGCCAAGAGAAATAACCTGTGCCGCTGTACTGTATATTAGCGTACTTGGAACGCCTAGCAGTCAAACAAGATTGAAATCAAAAATAACCGTTGAATAATTCATATCAAAGTCAACATGGAATGATGGATCACAGTCTATTTTGTATCTGTAATATGACACATTTCTAGGTGAAACAGCTTATGCAATAAATTAAAAAAAATATTGTTCTATGAAGATTTGTTTGGATGGTGAAACTGGTTGGAAGGGAGAGGTTAAAAAGGGCTTGGTGATGTCAGCTGAGAATTAAACTTGTATTTCAAGGTATTGTATTAAAGAAACAAACTAAATAAATAAATAAAATAAACTTGGAAAAAGGATGTATTAAATAGTATCAATTTTGATTCCAAATAATGAAAGAGGAAGGATGGATCAGGGTGTCATTAGAGCTCTGCTGAAGACACGTTACCGCATAATCAAGATAAGCAGCCATTTCTAAAGCTGCATGGACAAGTGAGAACAAGCAAGTGAAATTAGGCCTCACTTTAACTCACACTCTTCCCTCGAGTTCTTCTCACCACCCTACCTAAACACTCGCAAGACGCCGCCACATCCAGCTTGCTGCTGATAGAGAGAGAGACAGAGGTGCTTATAACACATCCACTGATGAGAGACAGACAAAGGGGGGAGGCCTAGAGACAGAACGAGCTAAGAAAGAGAGAAAGAGAGGCTCATTAAAAACACGTGTTGCTGGGGTGTGCAGCGGGGCCCAGAACAGAATCCAATTATCACCTGCCTTTTTCTCAGCACCACTGCGTCAATACTTCATTACAAAAGAAGCATCCACAGAGATTCACACTCAAACAGGACCGAGTCTCCAGCCCTGCAGTACACCTACACCTGTTCAACTCCAGAGCATGGGTGCGTCCCTCAGATCGCCCAATGTGAAAGAACCACTCACAACTGCCATATTTGAGGACCCTAAACATTGACATTTTCTTTAAAATGACTAGATAATAGGGACAGACAGAGTTGAGGAAACTGCCTTTACAGTGTAATAGGGCTGAAATTGCATCTCCTGTATGATAACTGTAATTTGTGCTTCTTTTTATACAGATTTTCTGCTGATGTATATGCGTAAACATGCACTAAATGTGTTTGACGATTGTGCTCGCAATGCTTTTGCAGCATAAAAAAAAAAAAAAAAGATATTGCGTTTTTTTTGTTAGTTACTTTATTGGAAATTTGTCTTTGGCTTCGACTTTGGCTTTTTTTTCCATTCCACTGCCTCTGTCTCACGTTTTTAAATGCAAAAACATGCTCTGTAGCCCTTAAGGCCAGTTCACACAGAACGTTAACTATAAAGATAACCATATTAGCATTCACACCAACGGACGATAATGTTCTGTTTATTATAAACGTGCTGCCATTTTGTCATCTGTTGCTTTGAATGATCAAGCTTGTTAATGTCATGTGGATTCTGATTGACTGCCTGTGTTTCTGTCATATAATTTATTTTAAAAATGTTCAAAGCCTAAAATTTTATTTCTAGGTTAAAATGGAAACAAATTGTAATTTCAGATTTTTAAAACTTAAAGTAAATACCAGCATCACCAAGAAGCAAGATGGCTTATGCGCAGTGCTAAATCAAAGTGAGAAAGCCCACAGTGTTGTTAGCTGTGCTAATTGGCTGCAAAATACCTTTCATTTAATACTAAAATACCTATTCTTATATTACAGCAGACTGCCAGAGAAACACTAGATTCAGAAGAGCAGCTGTGCTTTAGCAGAATTGCATCACCTGGCATCTCAGTATTTAAGCTACACACAGATGAATTCAAGCTTTCGGTACTTCTTAAAAATAACCTAGAGCATCTAATAAAAAGCAATAGAAAATGTCAGAGTTCAAAGGTCAAAAGTGGCCACATCAACTGTGAGGTCAAGCAAAACCACTCACAAATTGGATGTTTGTTTTTCAAAACATACACGCTGCATAATTGAGGGGCAGCCATTTTAAACTGATCGATTGTGCAAGCAGCTGCTAAAAGGTGGAGGGAGAGAGAGAGAGGAAGAGAGATAAATCTCAGGCATGGAGCTTTTTTTCTTTTATAAGTCTATATTCAAGAGTTATATCATTTTCCTTATAAAATGTGTGGAGTGCTTGAAACGATGAAAACAGTGTGATAGCATTGATTTCTTACAAAGTAAGCTGGTGCATTCGTAAAATGACAAACTGTGAATCTCAAAAGGACTATTTTGATGGTGCTACAGACATGATCCTGTAGGCCTACTCGACAACGCTTTCTCACAAGGTAAATTGAAACCTGAAAAGATTATTGTGTCAAATGACTGGTACTGAGTACTATCATTGACAAGTGATAATTACAATATGGTGCTAATATTTTCTTGGCAATATTTGATAAGATGTCAAATTAGTAATGAAGGGTAGACAATGCTTGACTTGCTAAGAGTGGAGTCTACATAATATTACATACACAGCTCTCAGGAATACTTGGATCTGATTGGTCAGTCACAGCTCACTGCAGTCATGAGTGCTAAACTACATAATCAAGTGGAGAAAACACATTCAGAATTCAGGGGAAAAAATCTAAATGGTTTCTCATCCAATCAAACAATTCAGTATTTTGTTACATATTCCTGTCATTTGATAGAAGCATTTCAAATAAGACATACACTAATATGGACACATTGCATGGCATGCCCTAACAAATCCTAACGAAGATTAAAAAAAATCCTAACAAAGATTAAAAAAAATAAAATAAATAAAAAACATTACCAAATTATCAAAAAGTTTGGGGTCGGTTAGTTTTTTCAGTGTTTTCAAAAATACAGACAAACAGTAATATTGTGGAATTTTACCAAAAAAAAAAAAAGCTGTTTTCTGTTTGAATATACTTTAAAAAGTAATTTATTCCTGTGACAGAATTGTTTTCAGCATCATTACAAATATTTTTGTGGAAACTGCGATACAAAATAGATTTTGATGAATCTTTGAAGAATAGGGGGGGGGGGGAAATTTGTAACATGTTTTCTTTACTGTCACTTTTGATCTATTTAATGCATCCTAGCTGAATAAAAGTATTAATCTTTCAAAACAAAAATGAAAACCTCCAACTACATTGGCACAACAAGAATGAATTATTGGCTGTTGGGAGTATGAAAACCAATTTAATACTTGGAAATCAAACTATAAAACAAGTCTATAATAGGATTGTAGCAGTGTACCTGTATCGATATTTATACAGTCCTTTCTGGTCTTCGAATCTGATTGGCTGAGAGGAGTGTGATATTCTAGTGAAAACAGAGCTCCTACTGCTTCACCCTTTGTATCACTCCGCTTGCGGTATCATGGCAGATGCTCAAATCCACTATAATTTTCTAAGTAGTACTGTTAATAGTAGTATTAGTACTAATAGTAGTATTTAGTATTTAGTATTGAGAAACGATGTGTGTTCGAGATGGGATTTTAGTTACATTATTCTGCAACAAGAGTTTTTATGAGTGAGTGAGTAGTAAAGACTTTTATATTGAAAAAGACTGAATCAGGGTTGCAAACAAGGAAGTTATTTTTACTTTCAGCAACACCTTTGCCAGCAGCCAACAATGTACTTGAGCAGCACTGTCATCGGAAATCAGCCTTAACTGATGAAAGGATAGTACAACAAAGATATCGCTTTCCTCAGCGGACATTCAAACTAATGTTTTATTGTGAATATGAGATTGAGCTGAAGAATAAATGCTGTATCAGATGCAGGTAATCACACTCGCTCAGTCCATCTCTCTCTCATAATACTATACATAATACAGTGAGCTTTTAATACAGTGATACAATAAGCTTTCAATGAAGCAACTCAACGTTCCTTTGTTACTAGTTCTAAAGTGACGTTTTCAAATTAGTAATGGAGGCTTGGGCTCAGCTGTTAAACTTGAGATTTGAATCCGTGGCGGAAGGAAGTAGTTCTGCACAAAAAAGGGTTTTTAAAGACACTCTGTTGTTGTTTCTTATGTGTTTACACACTCTTGCCATCGAACTGTTGTATAAACGCAATATCACACTCGTAGCCATGCTATATTGCTGTATATTACCACTCTGTGATTACCTACAGCACTCACCCTGCAGCCTCGTGCTTACGGCCGAATCACAGCCGTGCTGAAATACAGCCATATTGCACAGCTACTCGTGTGATATTGCTCATATATCATGGTATTAAAACAGATGGTTATCATACCGTGTATAATTACTTATTTACGGTATTGAAAAAAACCCTGATAGCACACATACATCATAGAGATGATAATTTTTACCTCTGCATTTACATCTGCAAGATATGTTTTTTTAAAGTGTTTGCTCATCTGCAATACGTCTATAGGACGTTTCCTATCAGATGTCAAATAGACGTTTAGAAAATGTCTTTAAGATGTTTATGATTTAGAATGTTTGTAAAACTGACATCTGATTAAGGCCTGTTCACACCAAGGACAATAACTATAAAAGATAATGATAAAGATATAGTACTAAAAATCGTTCTCAATATTAAAGAATAGCAGAGTCCACACCACAGCTATAACGATAAATGCACAGAGAAACAATATCGTTAAAATAATTTTCTGAATTATTTTTTTTCCAGCTGATGAACGATAAAAACATTGACAGCCAATCAGAATCAATCCTGCTATCACGAGCTCTAGAATTTAAAGTGGCAGACGAGCGTGAACTTGGAATTAACAGACGATATTGTCTGCTGGTGTGGACGCTAATATAGTTATCTTTATAGTTATTGTTCTTGGTGTGAACGGGCCTTCAGAAACATCTATCAGATGTTTGTATACAGCAGGTGCTTTCCATATGAAGTGATCTACAGACATACGTGTGCTATCTGGGAAGCTTTGTGCTTTGTTACCTCTGATAAGAAACTAATTCTCAGCTTTCGAATTCTGTTAATTTTACCACGAAATCCAAACAATAAATGCTGTTTTGCGCTTTTTAATGTTATGTGACAGATTGCTGTATCTGCTAATAGTTCTAGCGGCAACACAGATCACCAGTCTCTTCCTCTTTACTACAATATATAGTACAAAATAAACATGAATAAACGTCAGAAGGTATGTTGAAAGATACGGTACATCTTACATATATGTATTACCTCTCATCTAATCACCGAACCGAACCAGTGTTTCAGTCACGTAAAGGTGTCAATAAAAATTTTTATATAGTACTTAATGTTACATTTGTCTCAGGAAAGTTGTCTAATGTTTATGTTTGTTAGTTAGCTAGAAAAAATACACTAGAGAGGAGCTTCTTATAATAAACTGTTAATTATTTATGAATGTCATCGGTCATGAAGACAAGTTATGAAAAATAGCTTGTATACATTTAAATGTTTGTACTGTATGCTATGCAGCTTTTTTATGTGAGTGTGAATATTATAGACTGAATGCGATATAGTTTACAGCCATAGACTGTAAAAAAAGATGGACGACACGTCTCCTACTCCTTCCACTATAGAAAAGTGAAGCCAAAGCATCTCAGTATGTCCGCTGCCATCTTAAATAAATAAAGTCATTTGGAGCCCGAGTCTGCACAGTAGAGATTCGTTTGGAGAGCAGTAGTGTCGTGAGGTGGAGCCGCGGTATAAAACTCCCGCCCAAACTCCCGCAGACCCAATCAACCATAAGAACACGCCCCGTTTTTATAGCATCAAATTACTAGCTAAAATCAAACTTATCACAAAAACTAACAATTGAACATATATCAGCGTGACAACAACTACCTTAAATGACCAAAACCATCTTTCGGAAAATTGTATCGGAAGTGTAATTTATTTTTTTATTTTGACTTAAGTCCCATTCGTTTACATGGAGAGGGCGGGGTTTATGACCTGTACTGCACCCAGCCACCAGGGGGCGATCAAAGAGCCTGCAGCTTCACTTTTCAGGACGTGTGAGGCACACCCATTTACAGCATAGTTGATTTTTTCCACCAAGAGATTTTTTTCCTTAAAAAAATGTACCTGAAGTATTTACAAATGAATCAATATCAAATCACAGTGTATTATATAGTACGTAGAGCGGGGGGTCGTGAGGACTGGAATTGAGAGCCACTGATATAGTATACTGTGAAAACGGTGGTATTTTCTGAGACGGTTATCAGACCGTGAAAATCTCATGCCGTTACAACCCTAGTCTATAATATACACATACATACAGTATATTTCACCATCTCATTTGAGGACATTTTTGTTCACTGGTGTGTGATAAACAATACTGGTACTGTGTTTAATTTCCCACACATTTGGGATCTGAAATGAAACCAGCAAAACTAATTAGTTAACAAATCTAGGGATGGGGGTCTAATCTGTTTACTACAGTGAAATATTTCACACACCCAATTCCAGAAACTCCACAAACAGCCCAGCAGTCTACACTACAGAGGTAGGACTGATGCCAAGATTCCTTTAAAAAAGATTAAAACCCAGCCTGGAGGGGTTTCAGAGGGAAGGACACAAGAGAGATGGAGAGAACCATCTCATTAAGCATGTACGCAAAGACCTCCACCCTCAGTGCGGTGCATCATCTTGTCATCCTGTCAGGCAGTCTGAAAGAGAAAAAAGTGAGAAGAAACAAAACACACAGACATGCAGAGAACAATGTACGTGTTTATTTCTATGGTTGGTCTTGTCAGGAGTTTGAGTGTAAAGTGCCAGCTGTGCTAGTGCTGGTGCAGAGTGTGCGTTCTGCTCAGTGGGAGTTTTAATGCCACTATGGGCCACAGAACAGACTCAGCCTGAGGCCCACACAGACAGCAGCACTGGAAGACATTGCACGACAGCATGCTGCTGCACTATTTATGGAGGACAGGGAAAGTAGGGGACAAAAAGAGCAAAGAGACATCGGAAAAAGAGTGAAAGGAGAGAGATAAGTCAAGTATGTGAGTGAATCTCTTAAACATTGCCAAAGAAATATCCTGGCTACATTGAAACCCCCAAAACAAAAGAAATAGTAAAAATAAATCATATTTTGTACAAATAAATCAATACTGTTAAAAGGACCGTTAAGGGTTAGTTCAACCAAAAATAAAAATCAAATAAAAAAGGATACAAAAACACCATAAAAGTATAGGAAATCAACCTGTGTGCCATTCAAAATCTTCTGAAGCTAGTTTCAATTCATTATTCACTGAAAGTCTAGGCATTAGCTCTTGTGTAGTTCATGGGAGAAGTAATGCTATTTCAGTGAATTGAGATGATTCGGTACATAAAACCAGTCTGAATGATTCATTCATGAATCACACTGATCCAGTTCAGTTCACTGACTCAGTGACAACTTTTTGAAGTGTGAAAGCTTCAGTCTTAATTGTAATTTAACAGAAAAGTGACTAAAATTAATAATCATGCAATTAATAAATGAATATTAAATTATACATGAATATTATTTCATATATTGTCATGAAAATAATGTAATTAATGTAATTTTAATGGAAAGTGACTACAATTAATAGTAATTAGATAATTTAATTGAATATTAAATATTAACACTTAATATATTGTCATGAACAATATCATTTTAATGGAAAAAGTGACTAATAGTAATCATTTCAATATTTAATAAGGGAATATTGCATAATATTAATTATATATTTTTTTATATTGTCATGAAAATAATGTAAATGAAAAAAAGGCTTAATTTTGTTTATGCAAAGTTTTTTTTTTTTTTTGGTGTAATATGGCACTTTTTTGTGAGATTCATCTTTCTAATATCTTTATTCAGACGGAATAAGAGAGACCTTAAAGTACAGTCCTGTGCAAACTAGCGATGCTCTTCCCCTTTTGAATCGCACACTCCATTCAGGTCACTGCACAATCATGGCGGTCCTCCCTCCGGTCAAGCCCGATTCAGACACATGACCCGTAGAACGTTTGGCAGACTCCCTACAGGGGCAAAAACCTGGCCTTCTGCTCACAAGCCATTTTATCATCAAAGCAGCTTTATCTTCCATAATAGCCCACTTTATCTGACAAAACTGTCTGTTACGCAAGCAAGAAAATCAACAAAACAGTTTTAATTCTACAACTTCCACACACCGGAATCTTGAATGAAACCCTTGGGCAGGGTTACCAACTCATTGAACGCCGGCAGAAGCACTGAGATCATCAATCACGACTTGGACTGGATTCTCAACCAGCCAACAGCAAAAGAGAAGCCTGTGGTACTACAGCATCGAGCCCCCGACCGGCTCTCTCTCACTAAAGAGGACAGAAAAGACTTGAGAGAGATCAATAAAATGAGCGGGCCCACAGGAGCGTGAGCCTGGCCATGCTGTGACTCAGAAATAGGCAGCCTGTCAGACAGAGCGCTGCACAAAGAGAGATAGAGAGGGCAAAATGGAAACAAAACAGATAGAGACAGCAGAGACAGCAAAAGAGCTTAAAACAGAGCGGGACACTGAGAATGATGGGTCAGGTCTTTGCGGTGAACTAGATGGGTGAGGGACGCTACGAATGGAGGCTGAGATGCAGACATGATTGTCTAGTCGTGGCTAATGACATCCCTCGTGACAGGTGCTAAGCTTTCCCTACACAGGCAGCTGGTTTATTTGCCAAACTCATCTCTTCGTCTTCAAAGGAATGGAGAGAGCAGATGTGACTCAATTCGGTTTGACAGCTCGAGAGGGTGGGAGAAAGCCAGGCAGCAACAGTCAACACATTCTATTACCTAGGAATATTTCCAAGAGTACATTCTTCAAACCTCTTTCTCGTTGGCCTTGGCGGTGGAGGAGGACGACGCTTTGAGGTGTTTTAGCATGCTCCAAGCATTGATTAAAAGGGTCACCGCAGCTAAGTAATGTGAAAGCATGGCACTGTTTCCATGCACTTCGTGGGGAATGTATTTGGTGAATGAAACACATTAGTCGTGTCCAAAGTATTGAAGTATTACAGTATCCATATAGGTTCTTATTGTGAATGGCAAAGCATATGCAATTAAATTGAAGGCTTTCAATTTTCATGCTGGCTTCAAAGGGATAGTTCACTCAAAAGTAAGTCACTGCTACTGCTTGGGTAACTAACTAAAAGTATTTAACTAAATTTTTCAGCAGTGTTACAGTAGTTTAGCTATTTTCATAAGTCTAGCTTTTTCACTACTTTATCCAGTAGCACAATCAAATGCTAATGCTATTAATGTTTTTGAGCATCTGAGGGAATAATCAAATGCACTTACCTCAATGGTCCATTCTTACGCTCTCTTATATGAAGCATTGAAAAGCCTCATTTATTCTAGTTAAGGGTCCCCAGAAATGCTTAGAAACACGCAGTGTTACTCTATGTGTTGACATCATTTTACATCCACACTGTGGATGATTCTAGAATAAAATGAAACTCAGATGCAGCTACCTACTGAATAAATGCAAATGACTCAAATTAGCAGCTCTCTTTTCAGTTTTGAACTCAAAGCCCGCAAACATAAACCGTTTAACCACTAGTACTGCTCATCTTGATTAAGGGGAATGATAAATTCTGTATTCAGAAGCTTATTGCAGTATCCTGGTACTCCTTAGGCAAGAGGAAAAATAAGACTCTAGTTAGATCAATAGTCTCCCCGATGACAAATTGAGTATAATATAATATAAGGTTTAGTGACAGACTGATATATTGACCATTGCTTGATCAATCAACTGTTCGAATCTAATGTTACATTTTTGCACTTGGCAGATGCTTTTATCCAAAGCGATTTACAATGAATTCAAGGTATACAAGGTATATTTATTTAATCGCTTCATGCACTCCCTGAGAATCGAACCCTTGACCTTAGTTTTGTTGGCATTATTCTGTGCTGTATGAGCTACAGGTATGTAACTTTGCTGTATCAACCACAGTCACTATTGCACATTGCCTCAAATTGGCAACTCTTATGTGAATGTATTTTCAGTCACTACAAATTGCTGTCATTGTGACGCCAGTTATGCATATAGTTAACTGTACTCTTAAATGGATCTAAAATACATCTGTTCACTTTATTCATTTTTATTAGTCTCCCTTTAAATTTTTGATGGGTATACAATAAAATATCCATCAAACCTCCTATTTCCCAAATTATGTTTTCAATTGACACTCCAATACCAAAATGGCAATTGCACTGGAATCCGGCCCTTATTCTCAGTGAAAAGCTCTCTATGGAGAGGTGACTGAGTCACCGCTGTGTCCTCGGGCTAGGTTTGCTGCAGGGAGGCTGATACTGAGGTAACAGGATGGGTAATTAGGTTGGAAGTCTGAGCCTCGCATAAAGACCCCTCGCCCTTCCCCTGCTAGACTTTCTTCAATCCTACTAAAATTAGAGCTGAGCCAAAAGGCAAGGCACAACAACCGCAGAGGGTAAAACATGAGACCAGAGAGAAGAAGAGGAAGAAAACTGCAGGTTGGCAGGAGAGAATGAGCAAGTGAGGTGAATTACTAAGACCTGTAGAGAGCGAGAGAGAGGAAGGCAGAGAGCCTGCGGTGGTCAGCGTTGTGACTAAAGCACAAGGGACGTGTGGGAAGCCTACAGCTTGGTAAAGCGCACACTTCTCCACCCCCACACCTCCTTTCAAGGCAACTATTTAAGATAAAAATTGATTTATATCGAGCCCTAAATTGCTTCCGAGGGATTCGCTCCCGTGGAAGCGCAGACAGGGGTCTGAAGTCAAGTGCGTGAGCTAATGAGGCCCAGGGTTTCCATGTGAACAGGAAAGTAGAGAAGCAGCATGCGCAGACATGTTAACGAAGACTGCAGCGGTGACCTGTGGCAGACCGTTGGATTTAAGCTACATTCCCAACAAGAAACTATCTTTAAAAGGTGATTCCGGGGTTAGCTTGAGAAGGTGGATTCGCTTGGAAACACTAACGATAAAAAGCATAACTACATCAGCTGCAACTACTTTCCACATGAAAACGCCCCTGAGGCTTTGCTACCATTTCAGTCTCACTCAGAGCGAACATATTGGCAGCAGAACAGTGAAGAGGAAGGATGAGAGCGGGCGGATCTGTACCGTCGACGTGGGTTGTAGGTCAAAATGAGAACAGTTTCCTTTTTAGTCATTTAACTTTGCCAAACTATGTTCTGAAAACACAAGGATGGAAGCAATTACTCATCTATAAATACATGAAGACTCAAAGCTAAGGTTCTTCTGCAACACCATGAGTTTATCACCAAAAACGACAAATTTACACTGCAAAGGTGGCACAGAAGCACTTCTGAAGTAGTATTTTGGTGTCTTTATGCAGACTGTTTAATGCGGCTCTGTATACTTTGATACTAGGGGTTGAGGTGGGTTGGAGCAGGCATAATTTAGTCTGGATTTTATGCTCCAATGCATCTTTATACTGAATTTGGCTGTGTAAAGACACCTTAAAACATGATACTTTCTCTACAACTTAATGCTTGTCGAGCACAGCCAAAGGGCAGACCGGCACCCACTTCCCTTCAAGCTGAGTAGCACCATGCATGTCTCATTGATCCTCATCTGTTGCACCAGATACCTGAGCACTTTCACATTAAACACACATTCCATTAAAAGCACCACAATCACTCAAAAGACCCTGCTTATATCAAGGTTTGATTTAAACAGTTTTCTAAGTGTCCGGCTCATGAAAACACATCCTTGTTGTGCATTAAAAGTATTCAAGACTAAATGGGACCCATAAATTATTCATGAGGGCCGCATGATGCACGTCTTATTCATCCTCATAAGCTTCAAAACATGCTCAGCACAGCAACCAGCAAGACAAGTAGTTATTACACAGATTTTCTGAATGTTGCTTGCACTTACAATGGAAGTCTATGGGGAATCCGTACAACAGCTGCCTCATGGCCATCCACTGCAAATGCATTTCTGCTGATTTTACAATCTGAGGTACAAGTCAGTATGTATTTCTGTGGTAATCGACATGCAACGGATGCTATTCATAGAGCTTAACCATATAATAGATTAACTATATCTAACCGTAAATGTTCCTTTAAATCTGGTCTTCAACCCTGCTCCTGGAGACCCAGGCTGTTCCCGAAATCGCCACCATAACCTTACTTAGAGAACTATTTAAAGGCACAGTCCTTTGTAGTGGTGTCCAAATCATTGTGGACATAATCAAGTGCACTCATTCAGTCCCACAATGCACCTCATTTTATCGCTAGCTGATAGAGGACACCCTTGAACTCTGGTCATATCACCAGACAGTGGCATCTGCAGCACTTCTGCCACACTAAGTGTCAGTTTGGTCAGTCGTTGTCATTCAAGGGACTATATTAGCAGAGTAATCTGGAAAATTTGAATGGGGGTAGAGGGGGTGGTTTTGGATACAGCCCCACCTTCCTGCCAAGTCCATTTCCAACCTGCCTGAGATTTTCAAGTGATCCTGAAGACTCTGATTCACTGGTTCAGGTGTTTGATTAAGGATGAAGACATTTGCATTAAACAAAGTGCAAAATTTTCCAAGACAAAAACTGTACTTTTTTTTTTTATATACCGACTTACTGTACTGTCGAACATCTTCACATTTAAGTCCATTGTAGTCACAGTCTGAAACCCTGAGGAGAAGCCATCAAGAGACATGAAGACAAGCTTTGAAAGAGACACAAGAGCCATTTCATGAATTATATTTTTATTTTATTTTTGACATTACAAAACAGGTAAAAACATGTTAATTTTAGTATTCTCTATGTAGTCATACATATTAATATGCAGTGAGTGCTCTTGGATGCACCAACTTCCAAACAAGTTTGAATGACTTTCAAATGTAAAGAAAAAGTCACTGAACGGTTTCTCTGACTCCAAAAGCTTTAGTTTGCTTCTACTGAGCCAACAGCTAGGCATTTCAATAAGCTAAAATCCAGTTTAGCTGCACTGGAAATACAGGCTCATCAATCTCTTTAGGAAAACAAAAGAATACAGACTCCTGGCACTTGTATTCCATCACTAATCCCAAGAAATTCCCATGGTTTCCCTACATTGTGTTAGGTGCATCTGCTTATGTTGATGTTGGAAAACATGCAATGGGATGTTACTTCAGTGACAGCCAAGGTGGAGGTGTCCAACTCAGTCCTGGAGGGCTACGGATTACTCAAGCCAGATTCCACATGGATGGATTCAATTCATTTTCATCATAGCACAATGAGAGAGACCTTTAGGAGGCTTAGTTATTACCAGCTTTTCACACTGAAGGAGGTGGCCAGCGGCCATGGTTCTCCAGGACGTGAGCCAGAAACAGTCACTACTCCTCCCTGTGCACTTAAAACCCTGACTCCCTGGAGAGTGTGTACTGGTTAGGTGTGAACCTAGCAAATTAGCCATGCAGGAAGACAGACAGTCAGTGGTGTGAGAGTTTCATTTGCATTCGCAAAGCCATGCTTCCTGTTTTCAGCATGCACAATGCGTGTTAAGAGGAAATAGCTGCCAAGCCACAATCCCCCGGCTTCAGACCACCACACATTCTTTGCACATTACCCCAGAGGCATTTCCCCAGCAGCTGTAGGCCATGCATGTCTGACGTAAACAGATATGACAATGTAAACAAAGACCCATTAAGTACACGCAGTGAGTTTGAATATTTCCTCCTGCTTGAGACTAGTTTTCTTTACCCCCTAGCATCTGTCTGGGAAATGAATTAAATATTTCCATTATCTGCTTTTGCAATTTCTCATTACGGTGAAGCCTGCATACGCATCGGTCCACCTCCAACCCACGCACACCCATTTCCAATTGTTCGATGGCACTTGAGCGGTGGCTGATGCTTATTAAAATCTGTGCAGAGGACTGATTTGTCTCTAATGCAATAAGGCATTAGTCCTGTTAGCCAGTCGGCAAACAGTGGCGGCTCCGCGGGGGGACGGACACACTGTCAGCGATAGTAATTGGTCAAAATGACAGGCTCAAATCCTATGTGCACTGGAGGGAGGGAGGCGGGGGGTGAGCAAAAGATGGAAGCCACAGCAATAGACACTAACAGTGACACAAACACAGGGAGGATTAGAAAGCAATGCAGAATTTATGGAAAACTGTCACTTAAGGCAAGACCTTTATCCAGAAGGTAAAAATGTTAAGAGCTCCACCAGCATAAACCCATTCAAACATATCTACTCAAGAGCACGATGAAAATTACCATGGCAATTAAAAGACAAAGTCGGCGCTAAGAGATATGGGCCGGACAGCTCTAAATTAGCACGTACATTCGTCCGAGCAAAGAATCGGGGAAGACATGCTTGTCTTGCAGAATAAAGCACTGGAGTATTGTCTGAAGTAGACGTCTGGAGAGCCTGGACAGAATTTTTTGAGCTTGTTAAAATGATTTCTTAGCCAACATGAACAGTAGTAGTCCATTTAAAGATATACATTTAAAGTAAAGTGTGCTTAGAAAGCACTTGATGAGGGGAACAGAAAAGAGAAACTTTCAGCACAGAGAAAATGACCTTGCATTACAACTGGAGAGCCAATATAAACATCACCAAGAACTCAAGACTTTTCCGCTTTAACCCATTAAGAGGTTGGTGGTTCAAACTTTAGTCGACAGGACCATCGATTTCTGCCATTCGACCCACGTTCAGAAGCTGTTCAGTCAGACTGTCCACGGTTCCTTAAAGGCAGCTGGTGTTCAGAGGTAAGATTGTTCTTACACTGCAAACAAACACTTGTCTTTTCCTGTAGAAGAATAGCAAGTCGATCAGCAAAGCAAGCAAGAGGGAGGAGAGCACACAACTGAGACATTTGAATAATCTTCCATGATGAGTCCATTCATCACATTAAGCCACTGGAGCTACCAGTAATTACAGAGCTGAGTATACAATGGAAACCGGAAGCAAGCCCATTAGGGCAGTGCAACTTTGTGCCATTTAGTGCTTCTTGCAGAACATGCAGATTTGGAAAGCTTCGACTCATCAGAATTAAAGGGGTCATATGACATTGCTAAAAAAACAACATTATTTTGTGTATTTGGTGTAATGCAATTTGTGTTTATGCGGTTCAAAAAACACATTTTCCACATACTGTACATTATAGTTTCTCCTCTATGCCCCGCCTTTCTGAAACGCGTCGATTTTTACAAAGCTCATCAGTCTGAAAAGCGAGGTGTGCTCTGATTGGCCAGCTATCCAGTGCGTTGTGATTGGGCGAATACCTCAAGCGTGAGAAGGAAATGTTACACCCTTTAGCATACTGAGATGCCGTGTCCCGGCAGCAACGAGACAAAACCAGTAAAAGCCATTATAAACGAGGCATTTGTTGCATCCAGTGGGGACATAATTACTGATTATAATGACTTATACTGTCTTTTTACGCGTTGCGTATCGCGCTGTGTAAACCTAAAACCATGTCTGCATTTGTGATCGGAGAAACAACAAACGCTACTCTACACTGCTCAAAACTCATGTTTGAATCGTCAGCGCCAAATTCTTTAAATATGAACAGGCTGTGAGTCAAAAGCACCAGACTGTCCTTGCAAAGTTGGAATTGCCCCACTTTATAGAAATAGACACCGGCATTGTAGGTTACTCTCCCAGGAAACAGTCCTCTATAAAACGCACTGGACACATCTGAATATTTGGGTTGAAGTGTTCTGGAACAGTGTTGTAAATACAACTTAATCACTGATTTCGAGATGTGTCCTCTTTTGGAAGGCCAAACAAAGTAGTTTCACTTTCATAACGAAACACACAGCGCCTTCATGACATGGTGGCGGCAGCAACAACAATACTACAGCGGGAATAAAAGTTACACCTTCTTTGCATGAACATTTGGGCGGCGTAACGCAAATCTTCCAACATCGTGACGTAGATACAGTGGGGCAAATAAGTATTTGATACACTGCCGATTTTTCAAGTTTTCCCACTTACAAAGAATGGAGAGATCTGTAATTTTCATCGTAGGTACACTTCAACTGTGAGAGCAGATGGATCTAGATTTGACACTGAGCACTTTTAGCATGAGTTGCATTACAGTTCTGCTCTAGAACAAAAATATTATAAGCAAAATCTATTACTGTGTGTTTGAATATTTTTTCCACTTTACTTTTATATTTTTTAATGACAATCTTTTAAATCATTGCACGCTGTTAACAAACAGTTTTAAGTATATAAATGTAACACTACTCACTTACAAATTTAGGGTTAGGGTTACCTTTACAATGCTGCACTTACAAGTTTAACAGTCCTCTCCTGTCCTTTTTGCTAAAAGCAGCCAACTTGTCTTTGCATCAGTCTTGACAAATATGGCCCCTGCATAACTTAACTTTTAAATTCAAATTTCTGGCTGCAATACATTTCCCATTCTGAGTGAGACCAAAAATAAAATGTCATTCAAGAAAAGTTTAATACATACCCAAGCATCGAATGCTTTAGTTCTCTCTATAGACATTAGGAAGCTATCCAGGTTATTTTAAAGAGCACAGGTCTTACCTCTAGGGTCCTTTTTAAGTATAAAAAGAGAGAGAAACATTAAAGGTGTGCTTTTAATTGTCAAATCAAACACTTTAAACAGACTCCTTTAGTGTAGTTTACGTCTTCAGTCTACATGCATTGTTTTAAATTTAAAATCTGTTTTTGAAGAGGAAGAAAGGTTATTATAACTTAGGAGTTATTTAAAAGGCCATTTCAGATTTTATGAAGACAAAAAAAAAAACAGGTTAAAGTTTCATAAAAAACAATTTAGGCTTTATTGACAACTGCTGCAAAACATGTTTTGGACAGATTTAGTTACCTATTTAGGCAAGCTTACACATGTGTCATTCTGCATTTTATGGAGAGGATACAAATACTAAATGGCAGTAAAGTACAGTTTGGATGTGGGTGGTTGTTTTTTTTCTTTTTCCTTTTTTAAATTATGTACAAGAGTCAGTTTTAGCTGCAGTATCCCTTTACATAAGAAAGAGATGACCCTTGTGGAGATTGTTGTCCAAATCCTTTTAAGCAGTTTGTGCATGCAGTTTATATAGCATGGTGTCATCCATGATAATCTGACATGATTTTTTCCCCCTTTTAAACATAAGTAGCCAAACATGGGTTATTCTGCAGAACACTTTTGAAGAGTAACATCTTATTTTAAACAAATTAAGGATTTGAGGACATTCCATCTCAACAGCGTCTAATTGGGCTATATTTCAAAACTCTAAAGATACAAGGAAAAATATTGAGGCCTAAATCTACATTTACAGCTTTTAAGACTATTTAAATCAAATGAGGAATAATCAATGGCTGTTGGAAATACCATTAAATACATTTAGCATTTCAGTAATTTATATTCCTTATTACAATACAGACATTACATTTAGGGTCTTTTTGATATGCTAGTATTAAACAGAATTTTGAAATGTAGCCTACATGGGAATCTGCAACTGCACCTCAGCAGAGTTTTTAAGGTAACACAAATTAAAGTGGCGTCCTGAGACACAAAAAAGTGGCTGTACAGTTGTTAGGCTTTACCTTTCAGCTAAATACTTTTTCCAGTCATTGGAACAAACGTTTACCATCGACATATGCAAAAAAGCAAGGGTAGGTATGAGCAGAAGAGATATTGGCAAAAACAAAAAAACTAAAATAAACCAAACAAAAAAACAGCCATGTTTAAACTAATCCTTCTAAAGTTTGTTTATTCTTGAGGCATTCAAATGCCGTTCTGTCAAGTTTCTTTTAAAAAAGTCCGGAGTAAAAAAACAACCAAAAAAAACAAACGGACAATTACTTTTGTCGGGTAGCTTAAAGCGTGAGCTGCCATGGGAGACAGTTGTCATGGCGACGCGTTGGGTGACGTTCCACTAGTCAGATTTAGTATCGTCCATAGGGGGGCTCCCTTAACCCAGGCTTAGTCTGTCTCTGAGTGGGAGCTTTTCCACCGCCAGCAGAGCGCTGTGTCCCGTTCCAGTCATTCTGAGCTGTGGGACCAAACACACAGTGCAAGTGTATAAGATAACAGCAAACAAACTATAGCTTAACCAAGGTGTAAATGACCTTCACTAAGCCCCACCTTAAAAACATAGTACATAAACCGTATGTGAAAGCTATAGTATGTCTAAATTCATAGCATTTGAAGATTTCATACTACCTATATTCATACTAAACAGAACGTACTTGTTCAACAGTGACAAAGTTTCAGACCAAATATAGTACCTACTAGACCGTATGTGATTTCAGAAACAGCTTATGCATCAGGCCTTATTTCCAAATATACAAGTATAACATTTAGTGAGGACTCGCGGGTAGTAATTCTTCCTTATCTATCTTCAAATACAGAAACCGTTTTGTTCAGTTACATTAGCATTATCAAATGTAGCACTAGTCCTCATCCTTAAAATAACTAACAAATGTTTGAAAACATTAGCAACAGCAAACCATGGGATGGGAATTAAATGACCCTATAACAGACCAGGAAACTAAATCTTTCACATAAAACATTTCAAATTCAAAAGGTGAAAAAAAAAAAAAAAAAACCTTACCGTAGTTTTCATATCCCTCCTGTGTTTCTCCATGTCCGTAGTCATAGTATTCTGGTTCTCTGAAAAAAAATGCAAGTACAAACACTGTTCAAACGAACAACTCTTACACAAGAGAACCTGACCTGAATTTCCTAAAACAACATACTAAGCTAAGAGCATTGTGCTTTTAAAACCCTGGGATGTTTCCAAAAAGCCTCCATAAACCACAATAATTATAAGCTGTTGCTATAAATTATATATAATTATAAATTATAAGTTGGTCTTTTTGAGGAAACTTGGACTTTCCAAGTCCCAAATGTACTAAAATGTACCATTAACTTACGCTTGTGGTTGACTGTAGTAGCTGTCATAGGATTCATAGCCTGCATCTGTGTAGCTCTCGTCATAAGACTGAAGAAGAGAGAAAAAAAAATCTATCAATCCACAGCAGCATAAACTTTCAAGATACTAGGACACTCAACATCTTCAAAGCATATCCAGAAAATAAAGAAACATACATAATCTTCGTATGAGTCTTGGGTCGGAGGGTGTGGAGGGGGCATCCGCTGAGATGCAGGGGCAGGTGGACGGGCACGGTTGGAAGCTGCTCCTCTGGGCAGCTGGGCTAATGGTCCACCTCTACCTGCAGGAGCTCCCCTTGTGACTCCACCTCGAGGGGGTCCGCCACGGCCACCACGTGGGGGCATACCACGACCCCTGCAAAAGTAAAAAGAATTACATTTTCTCTGCATTAATACCAGTTTTAGAATCTGAATGTAAATCCAGCTCAAACTAAAAGTCACAAATAATCAATTAAAAAGGTGTGCACATTGGTGTGGGTACCTGGGTACTCCAGGAGGTGGAAGACCTCCACGGCCTCTGATGGGTGGCCCTCCTCTGCCTCTGCCTCTGCCTCCGCCTCCATGTTCCTGATCGCCATTTAGAAACTTCATCTCCATGAACTGCTCCTGGCAAATCTCATCCATCATGTCCTGCGAGACAGGCGCACAGCTCACTACATTTACATTTAGCAGACGCTTTTATCCAAAGCGACTTACAAATGACAATAAAAGCAGTCAAAACTAACAAAAGAGCAACAATATATAAGTGCAAATTATATATATTGATTATAAGTTATAATATATATTATACACATAATATATATATATATATATATATATATACACATACATACATATATATATATACATACATATACACATATGTATATATATGTATGTATGTATGTATATATGTATATATATGTATGTATGTATGTATGTATGTATGTATGTATGTATGTATATATTTTTATCACTGAATCATTCATTCAATTGATTCATTCGAACGGCTTATTCATTCAAGAGTGACTGTCTTTATGAATGGGTAATCATGAATCACTGACTCACTAGATTCGTTTAAAAAAAACTGTTCGTTCATAAACGAAACACCGCTGTGTTTGAATTTATAAGCTCACATTTATAATCAACGAAGCTCTCTACACTGTGTGATGAATCTCTTATTTACACCCTGTCTACACTTTGCTTATGAAGGATTGGTGAGATATGTCTGTGATACATTACTCGACGCTGCAAAAACACGTAGAAAGCTTTGAAGCTTCCCTGAGCGCAATCACAAGTATGATGATGATCGGGTCAGTCGCACTGGTGCTCCTAAAATAAATTTCATAGTCGCACGCAGTAGTTTTCAGTCGCAAATGCGACTGAAATGGTCGCACTGTCGAGCCCTGCATGTGATATTTCAGTTTTTCTTTTTTAATAAATCTGCAAAAATGTCAACAATTCTGTGTTTTTCTGTCAATATGGTGTGCTGTGTGTACATTGAGGAAAAAAAATTAACTTAAATGATTTTAGCAAATGGCTGCAATATAACAGAGTGAACAATTTAAGGGGGTCTGAATACTTTCCGTACCCACTGTATATACATACACACACATATATATATATATGCATATGCAAGCACACACACATACAAAGAAAAACAAGTAGATGGAATAGAAAAAATAGAAAGCTAGTGTTTTTTTTTGGTTTTGTTTTTTAATAAAAAAAGATAAATAGATAAAGTATAATTAAAATATTATAGAAAGTGCTAGAGTTAGAGGGTCAAATAAAGGTGGAACAGATGTGTTTTTAGTCATTTCTTGAAGATGGCTAAAGACTCAGCTGCTCGGATTGAGTTGGGCAGGTCAAGGTTATTATAGTTTTGAATTTTTAAATTTGTTTTATTTCAATATCGTTTTCAAATTTGCTATAAAATTCAGTTTAGTTTTTATTAGTTTCATTAATATTTTTGTTAGTTTTAGTTTAGCTTTTATTTTGTGAACACATTTTTATATAGTTTTTATATATTTTAGTTTCAGTTTTAGTTTTTGTAATTATAGTTTAGCAGAGTTAATGGAACACTTCCAGTGTCAAAGCAAGACATTTAATTTGAGCAAAGTTGAATGTTTGCACAGTTTAGTTAACTCTTGTGCAAACCTCTTATTAATCTTAATAATGAAAATAAAATAATTATTTACAATTGAACAAAAACCAAAAATATGCAGTTTTTATATAGTTTAGTTTCAGTTTTAAAGTTGAGCAGAATTAACAGATCACTTCCAGAGTGCAGGCCAAGGACAGACGTAGGCATAAATTAACCTTAGTGAGGCAAACATATAGCGACAAAATTAACGCATGCTGAGATTGATTAGATAGTATAAGTATACAAATATACGCCAAAGAAAGCAGTCAAGCCTGTTTTACTAAATTAATCTACACCAGTTGCACTTAATGTCACATCCAATTATGTGTGTTGAGATAGTATGAATGTAGCCTGATTTGGTTGTCTTTTCTTATTTAACCATAATCATGATATTGTAACTGTGGTGTCTTGCTCACTTTTCTGTGAACAGCCGTGCATAAATCAAAACTGGGACTAATGAAATTCAATAATAACGGCAATAGCATTTAACAGTAAAGGCTTATATTTGAATGTTCTTTTCATTTATGAAAAATTATAAGCGTGTGTATTATGTGATTTAGCCAATGCACATTTGTTCAAAAGCCTGGCAGAATGATACGAAGATGCTAGGCAAAAGTGTTGTGTTGTTTACAGAAAGGGCGCGTGTTCATCTTTTTTTCCTGTTAATTATCATGTTGCGCGGCATGTCTGTTTTTCTTCAAAGCCCCGATTTAGAATGCCTAATGTTGGTTTGATTGCTTGCGTTACATGATAAAATAAATAATCTTGCTTACCTGATGTAATAGATTTCATGCGAGTGCGGCTGTCAGATAATGGGTCGGGTGTTCCGTTAAGTACTGCTGGTGAATGTTTACCAAACAGGACCCGTGCAGGCTTTAAACTGCTTTGCGTCTCTCTGTCAGATAACTCCATGTGAGTGATGCGCCATTACAGGTAGGCTATTTCCCTAAACCTCCACACAGCTGTATATTTTTCCGCCAAGGGGTGACAACGTAATGATTACGAAAACGATTTATTTTTGATAAATATTTTATTTCAGTTCGTTTTTCAATAACTGTTGTTAGTTTAGTTTTTCAATTATTTTGACGTTTTTATTTTATTTCAGTTTACGAAATAGTTTTTTCATCAATCGTTTTAGTCTTAGTTTTAGTTTTCATTTATGAAAATAACCTTGGGGCAGGTCATTCCACCAGGAGGGAACGGTTAATGAAAAAGTCAGTGAAAGTGATTTTGTGCCTCTTTGAGACGGCACAATAATACGCCGTTCACTTGCAGAACGCAAGCTTCAGAGTTAATGTGTGTCCTCTAGAAGTAATGAATTTAGGTAAATGGATGCAGAGCCAGTGGTGGTTTTGTAGGCAAACATTAATGCCTTGAATTTAATGCGAGCAGCTACTGGTAGCCAGTGCAAATTGATGAACAGAGGTGTGACATGCGTTCATCACTAACATGACACTCTCCACAAGAACATCAGATGCTTAAAGAGTTGGACAACGTAACTACAGCATGAGAAACTAACTCATATATGAGGCCATTTGCACAGTGCACAAAGGTCAAAGTAATTTACAAAAAAACACACGGTTTAGTGAAACCTTTCAGTCACTCAGTTTAGACAAGAGTGAGCTTGAAAACAACCGATTTATCAGATTAAATATTAATCTGTTGCCACAAGCAAACCAAGTAGAGTTACAATCCAACAACGCAGGCAGTTTGGACTTAAACAATGGCCCATTTGGAATTCATAAATCACAGCACTATAAACAGAAAGCTTAGACAAAACACAATATCAGCACTTGACTGCAAAGATCTCTGGGCTGTCTTTCTTGAATCCGGAGCAGATTTCTGAGTACTTACAGGGAACAAGAACTTTTTGATCTCCTCCATGGCATGAGCCATGCGCACATATGCCTCAGGAACAGGAGCAAACACCTCGATAAACACATGAAGCTCCATGGACAAGTGTGCATACTTTGGTTCTCCACTTTTCCTCAAGCTGTCCTCCTGAAAAACACAAAAAGTAGCTCATGAGATAGTTTACCCTTAGTTTGTCATTAAACCTTAATTCTCACAGCAAGACAAATCAAATCAATATCAAATAGCCTAGAACCATCCTTTTATTCCTTGTTTTAGAGCTACCTTAAATCCAGCAACAAAAGTGAGGTGCCCCTGGTAAAAAAAGTTATTCTTGCAACAATCATTCAAACAAAAAAAAACAAAAAAACTCAACACATTACCTTGGTTTTGTCCCTCATGGATCCTTTCCCCAGCACAGAGATCTTAGCACCAGTCTCCTCCTGCAGTCTCTTGATTGTGTTCCCCTGTGGTCCGAGGATCTTCCCAACAAAGTTAAACTGCACAAAGCAACATGAAATTAAATATTAAACCCACAGTGTTTGAAGAAATCTACAGCGCCTCACTTAGCCTGACTGAACTTGTTTTCAAGGACTAAAAACTCAATAGTTTTGATCTTCCAGAAAAGGATGAGATTAAATGGAATGCAACGAGATCAAAGGCCAGAGTCGTGCATCGCTCAGCACCAAAGCAAGGGTAACATTATGCTGTCTGGGAACACACAGATGAGGACACTCGGCCAAAATTGGAGGAAAATCAGACTAAGGAGATAACAAAACAACTGTTTCTTAACACAAAACCAAAGAGAACTGCCACTCGAAAAAAAAAAAAAGCAATGAGGTAAAGCCCAACATTTAAAATCAAAGTAATCCACGGCAGGAAGAACCTAGTCTGCTGTGGAATACATTTTAGTGCAGCTGACAGGTGTGAATCAAGTCATAAGCAAAGATCTAACAATTTGTTGCCTCTAAGACATACAGTGACCACACAAAGACAACTCTGAAGATGCACATTCTCAGGACAACCCATTTTCAATCAAATCCAAGCAAAAGCTTGATATAACAAGCTGTTCTAAAGAGAAACAGCACTTTCAACTGGATTAGAGCAGCACAATCAGTCATGCAGAACGTGCATACCAATCTGACATTCAAGTAATACTTAAAAAGGAAAAAAAAGCTCAAGATTGGATTCTGGGCAGAGGTGGAGCAAAATGAAATGATAAATTCAGCTAGTCTCAACTGATCTGGCAAGCTAACTTTAGAGAATAAACATGCAAGGTCCAGCAGAGGACTCAATCAAATGGTCTGATCGCCTCTGGCAGGTAAGCTATCACGGGACGCGCACAAAGAAACATGCATTTGGAAAACATCTTAAGCCTCTTCATGACAGATTACAGGCCTTTCACAGGTTTTAACAATCAAAGGTTTGCAAAATTGTTAAAATATGCCCCTGGCGAGTTCAGACCTACTATTTCGCTCTTTAACAGTTCTTTCCAGTACTAATGCAATTCTTGCCCTAAAATAAGTTCTACTTTCCTTTTTAAAAATTTGCACCTCCCAAGAACCCTCAGGTGACCTTTGCATCCACTGAGGTATTACACATTCATTCAACACCAGATCTGAAGCAGCACACATGTAATCCAGTAAACCATCACAGCATACTTGTTCCAGAATACCACAGTGACACTCACCTTGGGGTACTGTTTGACTGGTATGAGAACCCTTTCCTTCAGTTTGATGTTTTTCTGGGTAAAGAGGTCCAGGTAGCTTTCTGTATCTTTCTCAGTCTCTCCTTTCTCAACCCTCTCGATTTCTAAAAGGCACAAGAAATAGTTTTTGCATCAGGTTTGAACATTTAAATGCAAAAACTAGAGCTACTTAATATATTTGAAAATACTTTTCATTATATATCATTTCATTAATTATGCTTGACTAGCTATTACATGCATTACAAATCTCAATCGCCAGAAACATTTGCACACAAGTTGACTTCTACATCAGACAACAGGGTCAGAAATGTATTGCAGAGTTAAAATCAGTTTTAAGAAACATGGTTTAAACCTTTAAAATGGGCATCACTAGTCAGGAGACACATTAACATGGTTACATTTCCCTCATTTAACATGACAAGCCCGATTAGAAGTTAATGTTTACAGGCCTGTGGTATTTTTCCAGCCATCTCCAGGTTGTTTTACATCAATGGCAAATGTACATCTGAGATTTAAGTGTTTGCTTCAGGTTGCAAAGAAAAGTGCTTGCATCAAAGACACTGGCAGAAAACGCCATCAATCAATAGACTCGGCTTTTTACTGCAAATCTGGTGCTAAACAACGAACCCTTACATGCCTCTGCAAAGGTAACATAAGGAACTGATCTGCTAATACAAACCACAAGATACAGTTAAAATCCCACTAGGCTGATGATATAAGACATGTGATGAAACGAGGCCAGGAAAATACATTTCCTACACCAAAACCCATTTCATCTCCAGATGTAACACTTCCCAGACTAAAGCCACATATGGTCCGGATGGTCTTTATTACTACGACAAATCTCAAACTTGAAGACATTCACCCGTCTTCAATTTCATCTGCAGCTTTCCAGATCGTTCAGTCTAGACAAACACGATAAGTGCATGTCGGCTGGGATTCAACGCTACAGAGAAACGCCACGTCGACCCCCTGAGACACAGAGCCCTCCTTACAACAAATACTGGGCGGTAAATCTTCATTTTAAAAAACTATTCATTCGCAATTCTAATACGATTCAGTCATGTTATATACACCTAACTGAAAACATCTCTCTCTTTAATAAAAGTAAAATACTAATTAGCTATCGTAAAGTTGTATAAAACACGTAATCTGGTTCGAAAGTCTCCACTTGCATGAACACGGAGCGGGTAAACTCAACCCAGCACGCGGCTCAGATACCGTGCTGGAGCGGAAGCAGGACTGCTGCCCGGGGGGCGATGGGGTAAAACTCTACAGCACTATGGGTCTCGAGCGCACACAACGGAGAAGGGTACAAAGAAACGATACCATCCGGTAAAAGTGGCGTTTGTCCCTCCGAGAAAGCAAGGGAAATGGCTTCGGCAGCACGTGCCTGGAAAAAAAAAGCAATGAGGTAAAGCCCAACATTTAAAATCAAAGTAATCCACGGCAGGAAGAACCTAGTCTGCTGTGGAATACATTTTAGTGCAGCTGACAGGTGTGAATCAAGTCATAAGCAAAGATCTAACAATTTGTTGCCTCTAAGACATACAGTGACCACACAAAGACAACTCTGAAGATGCACATTCTCAGGACAACCCATTTTCAATCAAATCCAAGCAAAAGCTTGATATAACAAGCTGTTCTAAAGAGAAACAGCACTTTCAACTGGATTAGAGCAGCACAATCAGTCATGCAGAACGTGCATACCAATCTGACATTCAAGTAATACTTAAAAAGGAAAAAAAAGCTCAAGATTGGATTCTGGGCAGAGGTGGAGCAAAATGAAATGATAAATTCAGCTAGTCTCAACTGATCTGGCAAGCTAACTTTAGAGAATAAACATGCAAGGTCCAGCAGAGGACTCAATCAAATGGTCTGATCGCCTCTGGCAGGTAAGCTATCACGGGACGCGCACAAAGAAACATGCATTTGGAAAACATCTTAAGCCTCTTCATGACAGATTACAGGCCTTTCACAGGTTTTAACAATCAAAGGTTTGCAAAATTGTTAAAATATGCCCCTGGCGAGTTCAGACCTACTATTTCGCTCTTTAACAGTTCTTTCCAGTACTAATGCAATTCTTGCCCTAAAATAAGTTCTACTTTCCTTTTTAAAAATTTGCACCTCCCAAGAACCCTCAGGTGACCTTTGCATCCACTGAGGTATTACACATTCATTCAACACCAGATCTGAAGCAGCACACATGTAATCCAGTAAACCATCACAGCATACTTGTTCCAGAATACCACAGTGACACTCACCTTGGGGTACTGTTTGACTGGTATGAGAACCCTTTCCTTCAGTTTGATGTTTTTCTGGGTAAAGAGGTCCAGGTAGCTTTCTGTATCTTTCTCAGTCTCTCCTTTCTCAACCCTCTCGATTTCTAAAAGGCACAAGAAATAGTTTTTGCATCAGGTTTGAACATTTAAATGCAAAAACTAGAGCTACTTAATATATTTGAAAATACTTTTCATTATATATCATTTCATTAATTATGCTTGACTAGCTATTACATGCATTACAAATCTCAATCGCCAGAAACATTTGCACACAAGTTGACTTCTACATCAGACAACAGGGTCAGAAATGTATTGCAGAGTTAAAATCAGTTTTAAGAAACATGGTTTAAACCTTTAAAATGGGCATCACTAGTCAGGAGACACATTAACATGGTTACATTTCCCTCATTTAACATGACAAGCCCGATTAGAAGTTAATGTTTACAGGCCTGTGGTATTTTTCCAGCCATCTCCAGGTTGTTTTACATCAATGGCAAATGTACATCTGAGATTTAAGTGTTTGCTTCAGGTTGCAAAGAAAAGTGCTTGCATCAAAGACACTGGCAGAAAACGCCATCAATCAATAGACTCGGCTTTTTACTGCAAATCTGGTGCTAAACAACGAACCCTTACATGCCTCTGCAAAGGTAACATAAGGAACTGATCTGCTAATACAAACCACAAGATACAGTTAAAATCCCACTAGGCTGATGATATAAGACATGTGATGAAACGAGGCCAGGAAAATACATTTCCTACACCAAAACCCATTTCATCTCCAGATGTAACACTTCCCAGACTAAAGCCACATATGGTCCGGATGGTCTTTATTACTACGACAAATCTCAAACTTGAAGACATTCACCCGTCTTCAATTTCATCTGCAGCTTTCCAGATCGTTCAGTCTAGACAAACACGATAAGTGCATGTCGGCTGGGATTCAACGCTACAGAGAAACGCCACGTCGACCCCCTGAGACACAGAGCCCTCCTTACAACAAATACTGGGCGGTAAATCTTCATTTTAAAAAACTATTCATTCGCAATTCTAATACGATTCAGTCATGTTATATACACCTAACTGAAAACATCTCTCTCTTTAATAAAAGTAAAATACTAATTAGCTATCGTAAAGTTGTATAAAACACGTAATCTGGTTCGAAAGTCTCCACTTGCATGAACACGGAGCGGGTAAACTCAACCCAGCACGCGGCTCAGATACCGTGCTGGAGCGGAAGCAGGACTGCTGCCCGGGGGGCGATGGGGTAAAACTCTACAGCACTATGGGTCTCGAGCGCACACAACGGAGAAGGGTACAAAGAAACGATACCATCCGGTAAAAGTGGCGTTTGTCCCTCCGAGAAAGCAAGGGAAATGGCTTCGGCAGCACGTGCCTGGCTCGAGCGGAGTACACGACCCCCCCCCCCCCCCCCCCCCGCGCGCTGAAGCGAGATTTTAAATTGTAACGGTCTCTCCGCGTCCCGCAAACGACTACAGTCGATTCCCACCGGTTCTTTAAATAAAGCTACGACCCTACATCGCAAAAAGTTCCCGGTTAGATGTCCACGCCTCTTCGCCTTCACAAAACAACGGCTTTTACCTGCTGTTATAAGTTTGGTGGCGTGCGTGAACGACGCGTCCAGGCTGTCGCGTTCCGCCAGCAGCTGCGGGAGGTATTTGTTCTCACTCTCCATGTCGAGTTTGTGAGTTAAAGAGGATTTATACGTCCGACGGCGAAACTGTTTCAGTATCCTCTTCCTGCAAGGGGTAGTAGGAGGCACGGACACACGAGTGGCTGCTGCTGCTGCTGCTGAACGCCGCGCTGTGTCGAGTCTCAATGGCTCCTGCACTCCGGCGTGCGGTTTGGAAACAGATGAACTAAAGCTCGAGACGAGCGCACATTACTTCAGCTAGCGGAAGTTACGTCGCCAAACTAGACGTATGGGACCGCCCACTTTGATGTGAAAGTCTATACAAAATTGCATTTGCTTTGGGAAGAAGCTGCCAGTCCCATTCAGTTCCATATATATATATATATATATGTGTATATATATATTTCTCGAGATTACATGTATATGCTCCAGTTTATACGTGATTCTGATGCACAATATTAGTGCTGCACTGGCCATACAAAAATCATCTGTGTTCTTTCAGTAAATGTAAATCTGTTATGCATGAATTAATAACTGTTACGCTGTCTGGTTCTTGGAGACATCCACAAACGTTTGCATAAACTTCTGGGCTTATCTAAGTGGTAAATTATGAAGGAACGGTGCACCCTGCATAATGTAATGTTTGCTGCCCCCCTCTGGATGAAAATGGGAAAAAGAATTACTTTCAGGGGTTGGTGGTGATTGGTGAAACATTTTGACAATATTAATATGGCCAAGTATTATTAAAACATGATCAGCTGCATATCTTTTGATCTATAGATTATAATATAGTCGATGTACATGTTTTATTTATTAGTTACAGTTACAAGACAACCCTGGCAGAGTGTGATCTCTGATCTGTTGGTCTGTTTTGAACTAGAGAACATATGCTATACTTTTACACTATTATTGTCTTATAGGCATCTTTCGCATAAACACAAACGTGCTTGTTTTCCTTCATCTCTTGTGCTTCTCTTCTACTATAAACACAGCTCCTCTCTGCCAGCGCTGGCGAACAGTGAGGTCAGCCGTGGCTCAGCATTGCTTGGAGGCCAGTGAAACCTTTTTGTCCAGTGAAAGCTTTCAGAACTGTCACACCTGCTTAGGCCTTTAGCACCACTACCACCAGCCTCCGCTCCCCTTTTCCCCTCAGCCTCGCTCAAGGTTAACACACTCTGTCTGTGCATCTCAGACTATTCAAACTCCTAACAAAGTGGCTGCTGACTGCTGTGGCCTTTGAGCTTTGTTCGGCTAGCGTATATTCCTTTCTTTTTCTTCCCTGCTGCTTTTGTGCTTTGCCTCTCTCCTTCTCTTAACTTTTCCAGGGCCCAGGACAAATATTTATAGTAGTCTAAAGGACTTCACAGGGTTAATGCGGTGTTGTGTAATGCTGTCTTTTGATTTAGCATATAAAAATAAATGTCATTGGCTATTATTTATTAATGTATTTATTGCTATTTATTTCCTTGATTTTTCTTTCATATCTTCTTATTCAAAAAGCTTTTAAAGATGATCAGGTGCAGGCTTTAGCATATAAAACTGTCATGGGCTATTATATATTTAATTGTATTATTTTATATATTTTATAATGCTATTTGTTTGTTTATTTCCCTGATGTTTTTTTGTTTTTTACAAGATGGAACAGTGATCTAAAATGTTACCCGTACAGTTGCATATCACAGTAACATACGCTCACTGAGCAAGTAAATCAAGCAATACGAGAAAAGCTCCCATGGTTTTATTAACTGCTGGTGAATTGTTTTCCTGGAGGTACTGATGTTAGAGCTGCACATCAGGCTCTGACTTCACATTGTGAAGCCAATGAATAGTGACTTTTCAAGCCAATTTAGAAGGCAGATCTCAGTAGTGAGGAATTGTTGGACTTGTTTCTCCCAATGACTCGACATCCCAAACGGAGGTCATTCGTCACCTTAATCTCTCTCTGTATCCCTTTTTTGCTTTCTCAAAGTGAATTTCTTATGAAAGACAGACGTGCAAAACTGAGAATGTTTGACAACGGTTCTTAAATATGAAGACTTATAAATAACTTCAAACCAAGCAATCCATTTGACCCAAAGGGAAGCTGAATAATGGATTATTTTAAAGAAAATAAGTTAAAATTAGCACTCCAGTGTGTTTGATGCGAAATAAATACAGCACTACTTTTAGAAGGGCTTGTAATTGCACTCAGAGTAACACACTTCTCTACGTCACAGCTTCACAGGAGCTCAGATAATTAATCAGCATAGGATTTGGTTCCCTTTAACCTGCTTAAGGGCCTCAGGCTAGATCTGTTTCCTGAGAGACCAAAAAATCATAAGATACACTAATGATGCTGGAATAATCACTTCAAGCAAACAACATTTTCAAAGCTTTTCCATGCAAGCACACAAACACATACGCACCGGCTGAGAGTGAAATGCCATGTGTAATGTGCTTTTCCCGCTCTCTCTTTGATCAGTTTGATATAGACAGCATGCCAGTGTGGGTCTGGAGTCTTTATCCGCTGCACACTTGAGCTCTGGTTTCACCAGTAGACTTGTAATGATATAGAGAGGTTGGGGAAAAAACTACAGAATTGCACTGCAGGTTCAGAGTCTGAAAATTTCCTTATAATGATCCTGACTGCAAGAATGTCTCGCTAATGGTTTGTGATTCCTCAGTTTGGTCGCTGTGGTACAAGGTTAAATTGCAACAAACACTGGATGCATTGAGCTGAACTTGTGTGCAGGTTAAATGAAGGAAAATAAAGGGCTGGTTTGCTAGAGATGTTGAGTACTAAATTATAAAAGATGGTGCCATGAAATTATAATAAGCAAAGAGAGAGTGGTGATAAATGGCATTTGTGAGAGCCTCATAATAATTTCAAATCACCGTAGTTTGCAAGTTCACCTCTTGTTCAAGGAATTTCAAGGATATTCGAGCAATGCAGATAGAGAGAGAAAGAGAGGGATTTTAGCACCAGAAGAAAGAAAATCATTGAGATGAAAGCAATGAGCAATGAGAAAATGAAGAAAGCAATGAGATGACGAGGGGGGAAAAATGTAAATTATTAAATTTAAATACATTTATTATTTATTTAAATTACAGTTAAAATGTAATTTATTACTGTGATGCAGTGCTGAAATTTCAGCAGCAATTACTCCAATTATTAGTGATCCTTCAAAAGTCATTATAATTGCTGATTTGCTGCTAAAGATTATATATTTCTTTATATATTGTGTGTAATACATTTTTTATGTATTATGGTTACATAATAATTTAATAATAATTTAAATATATTATTGTTATGATGGTTACATCTTGTGTAACATTATAAACATAATTACTGTCACTTGAGATCAATTTAATTTCTCGTTGCTCAATAAAAGTTTTCATTAAATTCAAAGTTATTATATATATATATATGTAGACACACACACACATTTCATTTTGTTTAGCTATGTGACCCTGGACCACAAAAACAGTCATAAGGGTCCATTTTTCACTCCTACTGTATGTCAAAAATGGTCTCAATTGTGTCTATTTTATTTCCGACAATCATCTGAGACAATGTTGAAATTTAAATGAAGCATAAGAGCAACCCAATGAGGCATTGTATTCTTTTAATCTCATCTTATATATTTTATATGACGGCTTTGTTAATGTGTGAAGTTTTAATTGCTGAACCCTGTCTTTACCTAAAAGTAACCACACACCCTTTCTCTGTAATGACTTTGAAACAGTGGTTCACTTTCAGTGCTTGAAACAAAAGCTTCAATTTTTGAGGACATGATGTGTGTGACCTTACTTTTAGTTGTTTGATTGGCTACTATAGTCACGAAGCGTTATCTCAAGTCTACTCGGGTCAATTTGACAGTCTAACTGGATCCGGCTTGTGAGTAAACTATGCCACACGCACCAGGACAGACTGTGTCTGATCCTAATCGCCTGTCAACGAATTTACAAGAGCCCTCAGCACCTGACAGCAAGACCTTGAGTGTGGTTATCACCCTCGAGTCCCGTCTCAATGTCAGGCTGACCGTGTTCACGAGCACATATGCACACTCACTGCCTGCCAAAGACACAAACACTCGGAGGATGGAGGGTGTAAATGACCTTTTAGAGCAGAGGGCTAAAAGACTACAAAGCACGAACTGGAATATCAAATCATGTACTCATTTCACATCCATTGTCCATATAATATGTGCAAATATACCAAAAATGTATTTCTATTATAGATGACAATATATTTACATAAATACATTTTTGATAAGCTCATATATTTGTTGGCCACTTCAAATACTTATATATCTATCTATACACTATTTATATATCTATACACTACTATTCAAAGGTTTGAGGGTTTTTTTTTATTATTAATACTTCAGCAAGAGTACCTAAAATTAATATAAAGAAACAGTAAATACATTTTATTATGTGCAAAGCACGAACTGGAATATCAAATCATGTACTCATTTCACATCCATTGTCCATATAATATGTGCAAATATACCAAAAAATATATTTCTATTATAGATGACAATATATTTACATAAATACATTTTTGATAAGCTCATATATTTGTTGGCCACTTCAAATACTTATATATCTATCTATACACTATTTATATATCTATACACTACTATTCAAAGGTTTGAGGTTTTTTTTTTTTTATTAATACTTCAGCAAGAGTACCTAAAATTAATATAAAGAAACAGTAAATACATTTTATTATGTTACAAATGATTTCTTTTTCGAAGATTGATTGATTGATTGATCTTTCTATTCATCAAATAATCCTAAAAAATTATCACGGTTTCCACAGAATTTTGATAATAATCAATGCAGCAGCAAATCAGCACAGGAATAAATTACATTTTAAAACATATTAAAATAGAAAACAGCTATTTTAAATTGCAATAATGTTGCTGTTTTTATTGTATTTTTTTAATCATATAAATGCAGGTAAGCATAAGAGACGTTTTTTTTTTAAACAATAAAATCTTACCCCAGACTTTTGAACAGAAGTTTATATTTATACATTTGTCATTTACTGAGAAATGTTTTTTAACATTTGAAATATATTTTCTTGCCCTTTGAAGTACACTGTAAAATATATTGGCATCGAAAGTTGAAATGAAAAACAAATGGCATCTTTTATATTTTTCTAATTCATGAGTTTGCCTGTGCAAAACTTGCTGACATGATTGCCAAGGTGTTGTGGGTGGTTGCTAGGGCATTGTGTAGTTGTAGCTACGGTGTTATGGGTGGTTGCTGACCCAAGTCAAAACAGCCCATAGGATTCTGTACATATAAATCTATGAGATTTTTCATTAATTTTATTGTGTGACATGGTGAAAATCCAGGTAAAATGCTTTGAAAAAATCACATGCCTGCACTCCTCAACAAAATATATGATTTGAGATTTCATTCAGGTCTGAAGCACAAACAGTGCAGGACAAGTTATGCTTCAAAGTTTAATACTTTAGGTCAGAGGTTTATTCAACTCTCTAACCATAAGCTTCAGCAAGCATCCTTAATAACACTGTTTCCCGATACATTTTTCAGTGGTAACTGGCTTTAATATTGATGTGAATCTATTCCAACTCGTCCTGAACTCTAGTGGGCCCAAGTCAAAAGCTACATTGGCGCAGAGGAGGGAAAGAGAGGTCGAGGGTGAGCTTTTAAGACTCCAGACTGTGTTGCTCATTGTAAATGGATGCGTCTTGCCTTCTGAAAGCTTTTGAAGTCCTCTCTTGATATAACAGGTCTGTAAAAATCTGTGTGGCCGTGACATAACTGAAAGAATGTGCCATCAGGGGACTTCTGAGAGCGTTAATGTACCATCACCAGATAATAAAAAAAAAACCTACAGAGCGCTGGAGAGATGGAGCGGGCACATGCCATAGATGTCACACTCATTCAGTAGTAAGAGGAGTTTTATTTCAAATGTGCTTGCAGTGCATGTCATCAAAAAAGCATGAATAAAGTGCACAAAAAATCACCAGGCTAATCCTTTTTCTTCATCAGGGCTTAGATCTGTCAATGGGATCTTATTTCAGGAGACTGTGAATCATGCGAGTTGTAATCTTTCAAAAATGCTCTGAACTGTTGGAAATTGCTTTATTGGCATATAGTCTGTTCTGTTCAATTATTCACTTTAATTTAGGAAGACTAGGTTACTGTAAGTACATGATTTTGGATGACAGCACTATTGAGTTGTTGTTGTTTTCTGCAATGTGTATAGCTCAATTCATATATTAAGCAATATAAATTATGTAAGCTTTTTAATGTTTTTGAAAAAAAGTCTTGTATGTTCACCAAGGTTGCATTCATTTGATCAAAAATACACTAAGAACAGTAATATTGTGAAATATTATTACAATTCAAAAGAACTGTTTTCTTTAAACAATAAAATCTTACCCCAAACTTTTGAACAGAAGTTTATATTTATACATTTGTCATTTACTGAGAAATGTTTTTTAACATTTGAAATATATTTTCTTGCCCTTTGAAGTACACTGTAAAATATATTGGCATCGGAAGTTGAAATGAAAAACAAATGGCATCTTTTATATTTTTCTAATTCATGAGTTTGCCTGTGCAAAACTTGCTGACATGATTGCCAAGGTGTTGTGGGTGGTTGCTAGGGCATTGTGTAGTTGTAGCTACGGTGTTATGGGTGGTTGCTGACCCAAGTCAAAACAGCCCATAGGATTCTGTACATATAAATCTATGAGATTTTTCATTAATTTTATTGTGTGACATGGTGAAAATCCAGGTAAAATGCTTTGAAAAAATCACATGCCTGCACTCCTCAACAAAATATATGATTTGAGATTTCATTCAGGTCTGAAGCACAAACAGTGCAGGACAAGTTATGCTTCAAAGTTTAATACTTTAGGTCAGAGGTTTATTCAACTCTCTAACCATAAGCTTCAGCAAGCATCCTTAATAACACTGTTTCCCGATACATTTTTCAGTGGTAACTGGCTTTAATATTGATGTGAATCTATTCCAACTCGTCCTGAACTCTAGTGGGCCCAAGTCAAAAGCTACATTGGCGCAGAGGAGGGAAAGAGAGGTCGAGGGTGAGCTTTTAAGACTCCAGACTGTGTTGCTCATTGTAAATGGATGCGTCTTGCCTTCTGAAAGCTTTTGAAGTCCTCTCTTGATATAACAGGTCTGTAAAAATCTGTGTGGCCGTGACATAACTGAAAGAATGTGCCATCAGGGGACTTCTGAGAGCGTTAATGTACCATCACCAGATAATAAAAAAAAAACCTACAGAGCGCTGGAGAGATGGAGCGGGCACATGCCATAGATGTCACACTCATTCAGTAGTAAGAGGAGTTTTATTTCAAATGTGCTTGCAGTGCATGTCATCAAAAAAGCATGAATAAAGTGCACAAAAAATCACCAGGCTAATCCTTTTTCTTCATCAGGGCTTAGATCTGTCAATGGGATCTTATTTCAGGAGACTGTGAATCATGCGAGTTGTAATCTTTCAAAAATGCTCTGAACTGTTGGAAATTGCTTTATTGGCATATAGTCTGTTCTGTTCAATTATTCACTTTAATTTAGGAAGACTAGGTTACTGTAAGTACATGATTTTGGATGACAGCACTATTGAGTTGTTGTTGTTTTCTGCAATGTGTATAGCTCAATTCATATATTAAGCAATATAAATTATGTAAGCTTTTTAATGTTTTTGAAAAAAAGTCTTGTATGTTCACCAAGGTTGCATTCATTTGATCAAAAATACACTAAGAACAGTAATATTGTGAAATATTATTACAATTCAAAAGAACTGTTTTCTTTCTGAAAATATATTTTAAAATGTAATTATAATTGTAAAATGTAATTTATTTCTGTGATAAAAAGCTGAATTTTCAATTTTCATTACTCCAGTCTTCAGTGTCACATGATCCTCCAGAAATCATTCTAATATGCTGATTTGCTGCTCAAGAAACATTTATTATTATCAATGTTGAAAATGTTTGTAATATGTTACAAATAATATGTTTGTGGAAACCATAATATATATTTTTTCAGAATTCTTTGACAAAATAAAGAACAGCATTTAATTTGAAAAACAAATATTCACCATTATTAATGTCTTTACTGTAACATTTGCTCAATTTAATATATCATTGCTGAGTAAAAGAAATAATTTCTTTTTTTTATATATATTTTGAAAGCTAGTGTATGCACACACACACACACACACACACATATACCTGTATATATGTGTGTGTGTGTGTGTGCATGCACTAGTTATTAAAAGAAGTCTATTCATATGCTATACTTAATACATACTTAAAGTGGTTGATCAAAAAGATTTAAAATTCTGTTTATTTTAAGTATGTGCATCCCATGAAAGACATGATTTTATATGGTGTAAGACAGGCAAAATAACTCTTAGGCTTTAATAATGCCTAGTTGCTGAACAAGCTCTCTTCCTCTGTTGCCTTGAAGGCAATAAAATAGTGGCCATTTCCAAGGATTATGCTATGATTTTCTGTTAGAGCCAGCAGCATGGACAAGATTTTGACAGATTCAGGGCGGTTAGTGTGATTTCTTTTTATTGCACCCCTTTATAGTGGCTAAAACAGGACACGCTGAATAAGTTCGGGTGCCAAATCTAGAACTTATCACCCTCTCAAGGGCAAACCAGCAACTAATGCTCTCTGCATTCGTCAGAAAACAGGACCATTTTATAAAAAAAAAAATTCTCCCTGTGATACAATGTGAACATATATCAGCAGAACTGAAGAAATAAAAAGGTGATAATGAGTTCACAACAGCAGCATCACAATCAGGCAGCTGAGATATTGTGACAGCTGCAGTGTCTGGTGAATCTTAAAGAGAAAAGCCATCAGTCAGACTAGTAATCTGCTGCTTTTAACGCCATTAACAACACAGACGTTTGTCACCTTTTAGATATGTGGAATTTATGAGCTTGTTAAAGGGGTCATATGATGCGATTTCAAGTTTTCCTTTTTCTTTGGAGTGTTACAAGCTCTTGGTGCATAAAGAAGATCTGTAAAGTTGCAAAGACTAAAGTCTCAAATCCAAAGAGATATTCTTTATAAAAGTTAAGTCAACCACGCCTACCTAAAACGGCTCGTTCTAACACGCCCCCACATGTCTACATCACGATGTGGGAAGATTTGCTTTATCGCCGCCCAAATGTTCACGCAAAGAAAGAAGGAGTAACTTTTATTCTCGCTGTAGTATTGTTGCCGCCGCCGCCATGTCCTGAAGGCACTGTGAGATTCGTTGTGAAAACGAAACTACTTTGTTTGGCCTTCCAAAAGAGGACGATATCCGCTTCGTCATGCCTAGAGCTGATCCGGGCGGGTCGCTGAGGGAATACAACAGTATGTGAGGGGCGTAACATTTCCGTCACACGCTTGAGGTATTCGGCCAATCACAACGCACTGGATAGCTGGCCAATCAGAGCCCACCTCGCTTTTTCAGACCGATGAGCTTTGTAAAAATTAATTTGTGTTATGTATGTTTGTGAGAAATTAAAAATGAAAGTGGTACTCTTGGTACTCCATGGCTTTATAATTAACTTAAAATAATAATTACTAAAAATAAATAAGAATAAAATATACTAAAACTGAAATAAAACTTTGTTTAAAAAAACTATAGAGACATTTAAAAAATAATTCATAAAAATGGCAAAAACACACAACAAAATTACTAAAATTGAAACATAACGAAAATTGAAACAAAAATGAAACAAAATGAAAACATGAAATATGATAATAAAAACTCATTCAAAATAATAATAAAAACTATAGTAATAGCTCGATACTAAAATAACTGCTTAGAATAGCTTCAAAACAGATAATGACTTTGCTGCCACCTAGTGGTCAACAGAATAAAAAGCTGTTAAAATACGGCAGAAACTCGTAGATAAATTACAACTAGATTTTTGCATTGCTGATGTTGTGCAGTTTTGTTTTGGGTTTTTTTTCTCTCTCTCTCTATCATTAACTAGTATGACTGAAAACAGGATTGGGACATGTGTTTTGCATAACAGTATAATCAAACCATCATAAGAAACTGATTCACTGATCTTTCACATGATCAGTTTAATTCTTTCATTTCAGCTAAAACAAGCACTTCAAAAGGCCTTTCGCATCTCTGACTGTATAAGTGCCCCAGGGGCCCTTGAGATTTGAACACAGTCCGCGTCTGTTCTCTCACTGACAGGTCAAGCTTTACTCTGTTCTTATCTCTGCGCCTCAGGAAGAGTTGTATATCTTGACTGTAGCACGACTGCCCTCTAGTGGCTGCATCAGCACATCTATGCAGCAGGTTTCAAATGACATTCAAATGTCTCATTGCATACAGTGAATTACTTAATTATTTAAGAACAGTTCACCCAAAAATGAAAATTCTTTCATTATTTACTCAACCTCAAGTTGTTCTAAACCTGTATGAGTTTCTTTCTTCTGTTGAGCTCAAAACAAGATATTTTGATGGTAGCCATTGACTTCAATGTTTTTTTTTCATACTACGTTAGTCAATGGCTACCATCAACAGTTTGGTTACAAGCAGTCTTCAAAAATACCTTCTTTTTATGTTCAACAGAAGAAAGAAACTCTTTTTTTTTTTGGTGAAATATCCTTTTACAGTTTTTTTCGATTGCTAAATGACAGTGGGCACAACTGGAGCTACATGTGCAAAACTCTAACTACAGTCTGCACTACCAACAGTCACCTGAGCTAAACAGTTCACATCACCTGCAAAACTCATTCCAAGCAACACAACTCTTAACACATGGCTCAAAACAGGCTCAGTGCAGCCAAACACTATGCACAACCCTCACTGAGATAACACACACTGTCACTCAGAGCACACTGAGAGTAAAAACACTAGCATCAAACACAGTGAAAAGGTCTATGATATACAGAAGCTGAATCTAAAATGTCTTCTTAATCCCAATTTAGAGTTAAATATTTAGTATATGCATTTTCCCCTGGCATGTTATTATACATTTATATTATGCATTACTTTAAGTCATCTATAATATGTGTGTGTGTGTGTGTGTGTGTGTGTGGGTGTGTGTGTGGGTGTGTGTGGGTGTGGGTGTGTGTGTGTGTGTGTGTGTGTGTGTGTGTGTGTGTGTGTGTGTGTGTGTGTGTGTGTGTGTGTGTGAGTGTGTGTGTGTGTGTGTGTGTGTGTGTGTGTGTGGTTCAAAATCTTTTCATTCCTAAAACGCACATTTTAGATGTGTGATAATCAAGTGAACACAATAAAATCACACTAGCATATCTTCAGACAAAAATCTTAACTTTTATTTTTTGTTGTTTACGCTCGTGTTTCATAAATATCTTACTGCTTAAAAGCTTATAATAGTCTGTTTAATCGTAGGCTCGTTTCCATTGTGACAAATGATCTCATATTGTCATGGGGCATGATTTCACAAAGGTCAACTTGTATTAATTAACTGTATAAAGATTGTGACAAATAGGCTAGTCCTGGCCCACCTATATACACTTCACAATAATTAATATAACAAAATAATAATGGAAGAATGTTAAACCTAATGTAAAAATATCCATTTTATTTCAGCGCAAACTATGTGAATAAGGACAGACACAGAGGCATAAACTGGAAGATGCACAAAGTAGACTATACTGCTGACCCCTTTAAACTTACAGTGCAGTAGTTATAATCATATCATCAACATTTTTCATCTTTGACTTCTTGGCCATATTGTTGTGTGGAATACAGTTGTGCTTGTCCTCACAACTGTTACTAAGGGGAGGGGGGAATATGTGCAAACCACATTCTGTCAATGAATCTGTGCGATCATTATTCAATGAAAACTGACCAATCAATTTGACCGCGCACGGCCAGTCCCGCCTCCTTACATGGTTGCCATGACAGAGTAAAGCCCTTCTTGGAATGTTGGATTGTAATTTCATACATAAAATGTGTATAAATATTTTATGAGAATAACTTGGTATCCATACAACTTGTTATGGTATCTGACTCAATGGTAAATTATTGTTTTTAGTCTGTCAAGACAAAATATATAATGGCCAAAAAAATGTAAAATAAATGAGTAAGGGTTTTTTTTCTTATAAATGACTTTGCTCCTGTAGTTATTAGAAAGGAGCCTGCCAGAGGAACCTATTTACTGAGAGGGCACCAGTAGCAGTATATTTTTTTAATACTATATGCTGCATATTCACTATATCATAAAGAAATTATATTATATAAGTACAAATTTTAAAATAGTTATTTATATTAATTAAAAAAAAATAATATATATATATATATATATATATATATATATATATATATACAATTGTGTTTAATAATAGAATCATTTTAATTTAATTATATATATACTATCTTTTTTAATCACTATCAATAGCATCACTATTGTACAGTTGTACTTCCATTGTGCATTGTGTATTTTCTACATACAGAAATTAACAACTTGGATAATTTGCATAATGTCTCCTTTAGTGGTTCCTAGTATTATATTATATTATATTATATTATTTAATTTAATTTGTCGTCAGAATCCATTAGGCTTAAAGACATCTCTAAGCAACCCACCCTCCTCCTTAAAAAAAAAGGATGGCTTTTATTTGGGGATCTGGCAACCTCTCATGCATCAGCGTTCACGGTGAACAGGTCTAAACCACACGCATCTTATTTTCTCGTTGCTCAACTACAAGTTCGTCTCTTAAATTGTTGGATTTGCTTGTCATGTAACTGATATTTCCAGAATTTGCACGGGTGAAAGCTTTTGTCCGGAAAAACAGCATTCAAGATGGGTTGCGCTGGATTCACCTGCTCCAAGAATTCCCTGTGCGCGCTCAACATCCTCTATGTTGTGAGTAACCATATGGAGCATCTTTATCAGCCCTTATCATAACATTAGCACATCTGCTTCACAAATACTCATACAAGAGGTGTTTCTGTGTGGCTGTATTGCAGTCCTCGGTGTCTCAGGATTCATGTGAATTATTTAGAGATTCTTTGTGTGGAATGAGGCCGATGAGCGGGTCTGGTTTCACGCGCAGCCTGTAGAATCACATCCCGGTTTCCTCGCAACTCGTCTGTTTTGGCAAACTCACATCCTGCTTTTGTTCTACTTTTACTGAGACCCTGCTTCATTAGTCTGGAGCTGATATTGTGGTGCTGCTGATTACGCTCTTGTCTGCACTCACCATTTACATTAGATGAGAAAGAAAACATGATGATCAGCTGGGGTCATTCACTTGTTATTTAATAGGTGGAAGCAGCAGCTCAGGGGTCATATCTCTTTGTTGGTAAATGAGAGCAATATGGACTAACCTCTAAATACTCAATTCTGCTTAAAGGAGTGAATAGGCTTAAACATGTTGTATTATAATGTGTGCTTGTGTTGTATTGCTCAAGTGGCATTGCAGCTGTTGTTGGGTCGTTCTCAGAAAACCGTGCCATTTGTGTTCCCATGAATCACCACTGACCGAATTTACAGGAACCTGAACCTAGTCACATTATTTGATAGGTTTAACTTTAATTGTGTGTGTGTTTCATTTAAAACATTTCGATTAGTCTATTAATTAGTAACTTTTTAGTTTTTCCTTGACTATAATTACACTCTAAAAAATGCTGGGTTGTTTCAATCCAACTTTGGGTCAAATATGGACTAACCCAACTTTTGGGTTAAAATGTTAATGTAAAAATGTAACCCAACGGTTGGGTTAGTCCATATTTGACCCAAAGTTGGATTGAAACAACCCAGCATTTTTTTAGAGTGTAGTTATTTAAGATTCTGCCATCATTATTAAAACCATTTTAGAAAAATTAAAGTTGACCACAAAACTGATACTAAAGGGCATGCCTTCTTTTGGAATCGGAAAATGTAATACTACACTCTAAAAAATGCTGGGTTAAATACAACCCAGTGCTGGGACAAAATAGGGAAAAAAATTTCAGTTGTGTGGTTTGACTTTTTTTTTTTTTTGATTTATATATTTTTATTTAGCTTTAATTTATATTTATTTCAGTTTTACTTTGAGTAATTTTATACTTCAACTTCAACTTATTTCAGTTAGTTTCCAAGGAAGCATTTCTAATTCAGCATCATTTTAGTTTTCAGTTTTTTAAAGTTTAAGTTCATCTAATAGTTGAATTTTATTTTAATATTTGCTATTTTTAATAGTTTTACTTAACACTAACAGCACAGTTCCTCCCTGTCTTCAGATGGTGAGTTTGCTGATGATCGGCATCGCCGCCTGGGGCAAGTGTTTTGGGTTGGTGTCGAGCTTCCAGGTGGTGGGTGGCATCATTGGAGTGGGGGTCTTCCTCTTCTTTGTTGCCCTAGCTGGACTTATTGGCGCCATGAAGCACCACCAGGTTCTGCTGTTCTTTGTATCCTTCACTATGATCGAATGAATAAATCATTTTAAAGTTAATGGTTGACATCTTTTAATATGTAAAGCATAGCAAACATGGTTAAATTAAGTATAAAATTGAAAAGGAATATATTAATCGTATGGGCAATTTAATGTACACCATAACACTCTTTCAGTATGTTTTTAATATTTATTTATTTATCATTAAAAAAGGTGTATGTAATATTGTGTGACAACAGTATCATATGGTGTGACTTGGAAAAACAGTCACACCATATGATACAGTGTCACACCATATGACGTTTTGTTCAGTTTAGCTAATCTCGTTGTCAACTAAAAACAGCTATCTTATACTTAGCATGTAAATTGCCACATGGCAGCAATGCTTTTTAAGAATTAATAAGTAAAATTTGTGAAAAAGTGTTTAACGCCCATTTTACGGACAAAATGTATTTAGCCAGAACTTGCTTTAAAATCATGCACAGACATCAATACTTTCTGTGTCCATTAAAAATGCCTAATTCTGTTACTTAAACTGTAAATCTATCAATTATTATATATTGTCATATTAGTAAGGTCACACCATATGACAATTTTGATGTTTAGATAAAAATTTGAAGTAGAGGTGACTCTCAAATGAAATGAACTAATCCTGAGATGAATTTGGGCAATTTCTAAAAATGTCCTAGAAGAAGCTTATATATCATTACATGCTGTTACTCAGGGAGGAATGATTTCATGATTATTCTGGTAGTCTTTTAAGGGATAAGAAACTATTTCAGTATAATACATTTCATACTCAATAAAACATAAAATAAATCATGTTTGTATTTTAAGCATTACAGCGTAATAAAATTATGTTTGTCATTGCCATTTATTATTGGATTTCAAGAGAAAAAGCACAAACAACCACTAAATGTGCCTTAATTTACATCATTTCTCATTGAGTCTAATTTAGTTTTATTTAAAGTTCTGATATTTAATACAGAACTTCTGAATTCTAAACTCTCAAATGAAATGAACTAATCCTGAGATGAATTTGGGCAATTTCTAAAAATGTCCTAGAAGAAGCTTATATATCATTACATGCTGTTACTCAGGGAGGAATGATTTCATGATTATTCTGGTAGTCTTTTAAGGGATAAGAAACTATTTCAGTATATTACATTTCATACTCAATAAAACATAAAATAAATCATGTTTGTATTTTAAGCATTACAGCGTAATAAAATTATGTTTGTCATTGCCATTTATTATTGGATTTCAAGAGAAAAAGCACAAACAACCACTAAATGTGCCTTAATTTACATCATGTCTCATTGAGTCTAATTTTGTTTTATTTAAAGTTCTGATATTTAATACAGAACTTCTGAATTCTACTGAAGATAGTGGTAGACTTGGTGTTAATAGTGGCATTGTATTTGTGTGTTGTAATCCTTAATTCAATGTCAATAGTACATGATTATCCTTTTCCTGGTGTTTGTAGTTCAGTTTTCAGTGTCCAGTGCGTGTCTGGCTATCAATGAGGAGCAACAGGTAAGACTGATCACTGTACTTCACTATAATATTCTCATATAAATCCGCTCTGGTGGTCTTTAGTCTTGGAAATGTGCTACAAATATACAGTACCATTCAAAATTTTGAGGTCAATAAGATTTTTTTTTTTTTAAGAAATTAATATTTTTATTTAGCATGGACACATTAAATTGATCAAAAGTGACGGTAAATGCAATTATAATGTGGCAAAACATTTCTATTTCAATTAAATGATTTTCTTATTCATCAAAGAATCCTGGAAAAGAAAAGTTAAAATAATATAAATTGTCATTTATAAAAATATAAAATAACAAAAATAATAACTTTTTTGAACATGGATAATAAATAGGATTGGAGTAATGATGCTGGAATAAAAAATTCACGGGAATATATTAATTTTAAAATGTTATTTTAAATGGTAATAATATTTTGGAATATTTCTGTTTTTCCTGTATTTTTGTATTTTGCTGTATTAAATGCTGCCTTGGAGAGCATAAGAGACTCAAAAATGTAAAAAATCTTACCTTCCCTAAACATTTGAATGGTGTATATGTTGAAATATACACATATTTGGTGCTGCCATTAAAGGGTCTAAAATTACTCTGCCAATAGACCCCTCCAAACTCAGATCAGTGTAAATAGAGACTTTTGTTTTTTATTGATTGTTCCATATTGTGTTTTTTCAGGAGTTCACATGTGTTTCATCCCTGTGTGTAGAATCACCTTTTGGAGGTGGGCTGGAATAACTCTCTGACCACTCAGAGGGACGTGGAGAAGAGTCTGAACTGCTGCGGTTTCTCCCACATGGATATCAATGGAAGCTGTGCAGCTGTAATTTCCTCTCATACACAAGTTTCATTGTTCTTTTGTTATGTTCCTGTAGCATTGCATGTGCTGAACGATATAAATTACATCTGTGTGTGTGATAATAGTTGTGCTACTAATTTGCATGCTGATGGTGGCATAATGAACTACAAGTGTGTGACAAGTTAGGCAATCACAGTTTTTGTTCCTTTATAATAACTCGGTGCTCTTGTCAATGTCTTTTCTGCCCTTGTGCAGACCTGCTTTCATTACAGCACTTGCACCACATGTGCTGCAAAGATCCAGGAGCACGCCGGCGAGGTGCTGCGCTTTGTCGGAGGGATCGGCCTCTTCTTCAGCTTCACTGAGGTCAGCCTGCTAAACTAACTCCTGCTTTCTCATCTTTCAGGTTCTTCTCTGAATTTCACAGACTGATTGTCAGGCATCTTAAAAAATATTTGTAATTGTTACAGAAAAAGATTGTAAGAAGTATACAGAAATTGTAAATTTGCTGAAAATGTACTCACCCTCAGGCCATCCAAGATGTAGATGAGTTTGTTCTGATGTAGATCAGTGATCATTACATCACTTGCTCACCAGTGGATCCTCTGCAGTGAATGGGTGCCGTCAGAATGAGAGTCCAAGCAGCTGATAAAAACATCACAATAATCCACACCACTCCAGTCCATCATACTTTGTGAAGAGGTGACATCTCGTGAAGTTAAAAGCTGCATTTTTGTAATAAACAAATCCATCAAGACATTTTTAACTTAAAACCATAACTTCTGACAAAAACACGAGTCCTCTATCAATTATATTGCTTTGTCCAGTGAAAAAGTCAACTTATCTGAATCAGGAGAGAAATATGCACAGATCAAGCACCGTTTACAAGCTAAAACAGTCCAAAACAGCTCTAAACAGATATGTTGGTGTTTATTGTTTTGGGAGGACAATATGGGATGAACTTTTTCACTGGAGAAAGTTATTATGGATTATTGAAAGAATTAAAATGCCTTTTATTGCAATCATGCAGCTTTTCACTTCATAACATTTTAATATATGGACTCGAGTCGTGTGAATTATTGTGATTTTTTTTTATCAGCTGTTTGGACTCTCATTCTGACGGCACCCATTCACTGCAGTGGATCCATTGGTGAGCAAGTGACGTAATGCTAAATTTCTCCAAATCTGTTCAGATAAAGAAACAACCTCATCTACAAGTTTCATTTTTGAGTGAACTATTCTTTTAAATGGTTAACTTGAAGTTTGCTCCCGTCATTCTGCTTATTTCAGATCCTGGGGCTTTGGCTGACATACAGGTACAGAAACCAAAAGGACCCACGGGCGAATCCCAGTGCCTTCCTGTAGGTTTGATTCTTATGCTGGATTCTCTGGGTTTGTCGTCTGACCACTGGATTTCTCATTGGAGCTATTAAAGAGAGTGCGTTTGCTTTTACTGAAGAGGAGACCAGCCTGCGTGTTCTTGCTGCTATACATTATTATGTGCTTGATTTTTCAAGAGTACAGTGTGACGGCACTGTGTTGTACGTAACGAGGCTGTACTTATGCTTGGAGAATTCCTCTCAATGAAAGTACAGAACACCAAATACTAGTATGCAGTACTTACACTAATGGGGTAAACAACAAAGACCAGCTGATTTTATGTTAACCGTTTTATTTTATGTGGTAAAAAACATTAACAGAAAATGAGCTGATGTGATCAAAACATGCAGTGTGTGAGAGCATGGCACTATTTATGTTGCCAGTTTATATATACTGACAAAATCAAAAATGTATCCATATCAATTCCACATTGATTTATTATAATAAATGCACATGTTATCAATTAGCATGAATGATAGAGTAAAGTTGAAGTTGCTCTGAAGCAATATAATGCTGTAAACGTGCAATAAAAAATTGTCTGAAGGCTAGATACATTGTTGGACTTCGTAATTAGTATGAAAAATGCAATTAAATGCAAAAATCGATAGAGGAATGTTTTCTTGAGCACGGTTTAGTAATCTCAGATTTCATATTACATATTTATCTGCTTATTTTATTTTCAAATTATGCGTGTTACTTAGTTTACCAATTTGATTGTGTGTATCCTTTTGTCTTCTTGCATGAATTCCTCATTGAAATGTATCCAACGGTTCTGTGAACTATGCTCTCAAGCATTTGAAATCAGAAAAAAATAAACACTCTGAGGACACAATTGTACTTTGGCTAGTTTTGTCTTTGTGTAACTTAGCTGCTGGTTTTCCACAATGCTTATGGCAAATGCTTTTATTGTCTGAAATCTTATTCCATTTCAGTGGAGTATTTCAGGAGAGCAACTTCCTTTAACCTCAAGCCAATCAGAAACCGACACGCTCAGGCCAAGAGCTCAGTGTATTACAAAGGCAGCTAGTAACCAGGCAACAATATGACTCAGGAAAACTTGCTGCCAGTTACTCTTACTCCTCCCACCAGGATACTAGCCGGAGGAGACTCCGTTAAAGGGACAGTTACCCAAACTATCCAACGGTAGCCATTGACTTCTATAGTATTTTTTTTTCCCCATACTACTTTGCCAATGTCTACCAGCAACTGTTTGGTTACAACATTCTTCAAAATATCTTTATTTGTGTTCAATAGAAGAAATCAATTCAAGCAAGCTTTGAGCAAGTTGATGGAGAGTATATGATGACTGAATTTTCATTTTTGGGTGAACTGTCCCTTTAAAACCCACATGGCCTCTGCTTTGAATAACCGGTGCAAACATAACTGCTTAAACAAATTACCAGGATAAACGAATTTTCAAGAAACTTTATTTATTGAAAAAACATGAAAAGAAAGCCTTAAGTTTACCAAAACAATCTACTCTAACATATTTCAATTTTGTACAGGGCTTTACAGTGCGTTTCATGCCGTCAGTAAACAAATGACAGAATAATAGTGGCCCTCAGGGAAGTAATGTCCTTTTGGTGGACAAAAAGACTTGGCTTTTGTGCTCACAACTCTGTCTTCAAAAACTTCATGGCTCTTTGCATGTTGCTCAACACTGTGGAAACAAAACCAAACGCATGATGCTGTCAGTTTGATGACGTGGAATAACTAATGTTGGCATTGCAACAGCTTTCAGACTTACAGAGTTTCATATCGTTGGGTTCATAGGCGTACAAGCGGTTGGCATAGCGGCCAGTGATGTCTGCCCGAACAGTCATGGAGGGATCTGGAAAACAAGAAGTATTTGAATCATTTATGCAGACTTCATAATGTGTAGCATTATTTATGTATCAGTCATAATTAAATCAACTCACCAACAAAGAGGATTCTGGGAACATACTGGCCATCAGGAGACAAGTGTTTATCTGTGGTCTCGTACTGTAAAAAACAAGAGAGTTCCATTAACAGACATTCATACACATAACAGACAGACTAGAACCTAGAGATTAATACATTAACTACATTATACATTAACTAACAATGAGCGATACATTTGTCGCAGTACTTATTTAATGCTAGTTAATAAAAAATGCTGTTCATTGTTAGTTCATGTTGGACATTGAGTAATAGGCTATTAACATATGCAGTGTTTAATTTTGTTAAATTAACATTAACTAAGATTAATAAATGCTTTGGGAATATTTTTAACTAGTGCAATTAAGTAAGTCTAATGTTAATAAATAGTACAGTGTTACTCACCACCAAGTTCAAGATCACAAATTCCTCATCAGCCAACTTCTGGATGTCTTTATCCTCAGCGAAAGCCTTCTTCAGTGCTGATAAGATCATATAAAACATATAAACATTAAATAATAATACAAACACGAAGAACAAATTGAGAGTTTTAAACTAACCTACAGTGAAAATGTCAAAATAAAAGTCAAGCCTTACATTGGCTGTGTGGACAGTCCTCCAGATGAAAGATGACCATGAGGGGCTTGTTTCTAATTAAACAGATTATTCAAGTTGTAAAAAAATTTTTTATCTCAAAAATCATCAATAGACCTTATATGCACACATGACTGATTATTGAACACCATATACTCTATAATTCTATATAATACAAGCTTTTCTCACTTGGATCGTGACCAAAACAGAGCTTCCTCGTACGTCTGTGCCCAAATCAGCTGATCACCCCATCCTGAAAGGAAAAGAATACCGAATATGAATCCTAAAAACCAACATCTACTCAGCCGATGTGGATGATAACTGCTACTACATCAGTATTGCACAAAGTGAGGCATGAGATAGCATTTCACACAATAAAGCACTAGAATAATTTCTAAATGCAACCTTGACGAAACTGTTCCTTAAACTAGTTTTTGCATATATAGTTGATATGCAGCTTCAGTTATTCTAACAGCTCAGCACTCTGCTTAGCCATAGTTTTACAAAAGCCGCTCAAAATAATATTTTGGCATGTTTTCATGAAGCTGACCTCTGGAGAGAGTCTGAGGAATCCTCTTCTCTTTCTTGGGAGTGGTCTTCTCAGGCTTCCCCATGGCAGAAGACAAGGTCACCAGGACCAGGAGCACCGACAGTAATTCTTTAAGCATCTTCATGAGCTAAAAGAATGAAACATTTCAATATGACAAAGCATGGTTTTTAACATCAGTCCCAGCAGTTAGTGGTGTTGCATGCTTGAAAACAACCTGCAGCAAAGCTTTCAGAGAAAGATACCAGCACAAAGTCCCTGTAATGTTGGCTCCTCACCTGTTCTCGGCTTTCCTGCTGAGTGTGTTCAGACTTCGACTCCTGGTCTCTCTCTCACCTGTACAGCTCTTATACCTGTTCACCTGAAGCTCCGCCCACCCCTCTTCTGTTCTGGAATGTGATTCAGTGCTTTAATGCTATTCAGCCTTATTTTGCAAGCAAACTTTGCATTAACTCCTTTATTTGGTTCGGCGCCAAAGACAGGTCAGCAGATAGTCATGATAAGCTATTGAAGACTGGTATGATTGGGCTTTTTAGGATTGGCTGAGCTCTGATCCGTGATGTCAGAGGGCTACATTAATGGGCTTTCGTAATTTAAGGCATGACGTGGTGTTAGCATGAGAAACCCATTTATTATGCATATCTTGATGCATATTTTTTTATCATATTATCACCAATCGACAGATTTGAATGATCTTTGTATGTTATTGAACAATTTGTAATTGCATCTGCATGTAAGAACGTTTGGACATTTTAACTAAGTAGTGCATTCTAATCTGTTCTGTGTAATATAATAGGGTGTGTATTGTATACAGGATTCCTAATAGTCTATTTTGCTGGTGAAATCCTGCCCTTCAAACATTTGCTTAATGAAGCGCTCAAAAGGAGGTTTCTTGAACACTGTTCCTTTGAAAAGACTGACGTGTCCTTAAGACGAAGAATTGTGGTGCAGCTTTTTTCTGTGCAACCTTTTATTATTATTATTTTTTTAATTAATTATTTTCTTTTCTTCTCTATTTTCTTTTCTTTTCTTTTATAAAATATCAATTCTAATAAAGGAGAAGCATTGCAAGTGACATTTTAGTTAATCGTTTTGAAATGATACTGATATCTGTATTAAATGACAGTTGTAGACGGTATTGTGTAACATCCTCTGTCGAGTTGCTCAAACATAGACAATGTTAACACCTCCGGAGCTAGTCATTGCTGGTGAGCTGGAGAGGTGCGTGTTTGGAGCTCATTTCAGCTTCTCTGAAAAATGACTTTCTCTGAAACTAAGGCCTGACAAAGCCTCTTTCCACTAGTGGCTGTGGGATAATGTGAGCAGCCGAGGATCAATGGCGTCTTTGTGCAGAGTGGAATTGAGTCAGGGCCTCCACGACAACCAACACCACTCAGACTCAATCAATCCACTCTTTTTATGACTTCAGCTGGACATTTCACTGTCACTATATTGTGCTGAAAATGACAGGTATGACTTACTCAGACTTACAAACTAAAGGTTTGTCACAAACAACAGACAGCCGAGGATGTGCGTCAACTAAGTCAAATATTTTTTGATCCTTATGTCAAAGTAAAAGGTGCTTAACCTTCAGGAAATGTATAATACTAATAATAATAATAATAACAAACATATAATTATAGCAAAAAGTAAAATAGAACTTCACGTAATATAATAAAATAACGTAATTTTAAATAATATAATTTAATATAATAATTTTCTGAAAGAAGTCTCTTATGCCCACCAAGTCTGCATTAATTTAATAAAAAAGGTAAAACTGTAACATTTTGAAATATTATTAGCATTTAAAATAATTGTTTTTCTATTTTAATTAATTTTAAAACGTAATTTATTCCTGTGAAGCAAAAAAAAACGCCAGTCTTCAGTGTCACATGATCCTTCAGAAATCATTCTAAAATGCTGATTTGCTGATAAAGAAACATTTCTGATTATTATCAATGTGGGAAAACAGTTGTGATTAATATTTCTGTGGAAACCATGCATTATTGATTATTGATACGTTATCTTTTATTAACAGAAAGACCAAAGGACAGCATTTATTTGAAATAAAATATTTTGTATAAATGAATATATAATATATTGTATAATATTATATAAGTATATAAATATTTTTGAATGCATTTTAGTTTTATTCTAATGTTATATATAACTAATTTTATTATAAATGGAACATAATTTTGCATTTAATATATAAATATATTTTAATAGTTTGTAACAATGTGGCATTTTTTACTCTCAATTCTGATCTTTATATATATATATATAATAATTGACCCCAAAACTTTTGAACAATATTATTTATTTGCAAACTTATTTGTTACCAAAACTAGGAGCTTGTCTGAATACATCTTAAAAACCTTGTTTTATTTATTTTGTGGAAATAAACATTTAACAAAAAGATTCATTCCTAGGACATAAAAGAATGTAAAACAATACTTGACAACAGCATTCTAGTTTAGCATCATGATCACAAAACTGCTTGGATGTTTTTATGCACAGCAAAGTAGGTTTAAAAAAAAAAAAGATTTTCCTGTACAGTGGCTGAGGACACACTGAAAGCTTGTAAAAGTGAAATGAACGCTACATAGGATGAATGAATTGCTGAGGTGTCCTTAACTCTAATTTATTCATCCTGCACCTCACACGCAGGCAGAAATTCTATGAAGCCGAAGTCAATATTTGTCCTTGAGGGCTGAGTGCACAGGCCACTCCTGATCACACACACTCCAGCAGCCATCTGCACCCGACTCCGCCCTGAGAACACGGATCTGACAGACAGGAAGGCAAACGCACCCGCAAAGGACTGCCATAAGAGAGGGAGGAAAATTCAGTGGGACTGCGAAGAACCCTAACGTAACCCTGTTTGACATATTCAAACAATGAAGCATTTAGAGGTTAAAAATGCAAACAGGCACCGAGAGGGAGTGGTCATTATATATTGACACTTGCTCTGAAAAGTTAATTTGAGAAAACACTGCACATTCTGGTGAATTTCGTAACGTTTATTAATTTACAATTAGAAAACCACCTTACATTTCTGAATGTGCCTTTTATTGTGTTTATGCGGCGCTCTGACACATAGACATCTCTCCAACAATAATAGAAGAAAAAAAAAATCATCAGACTTGTATCAAAATAAAATCATGGGAAAATAGTGAATCCAACAAAAACTGAAAAAGAAAATCGAGTCCCACAAGAGACAATGGCCACTGTTTTCACAGAAAACACCTGAATACGGTTGGCCTTGATAGTGGTTTGTAGCCCAGGTTAGGCTCAGTTGAACACTGATAGAGCAGGACAGACCCACACGAGTCCAAGAACATGAACGCACAGCAAATCAAACCATAGCATCAACATCAAGTAGGAAATCAGCACTAATTCTCCTGATTGTCACACGACACAGAACGACAGTTACTTTTTCTTTAGCAGGCTAGGATCACTTTCCATCACAATGTATCAATTCAAGTATTCAACGGGATTTCAAAAATGCTGTATTTTGTGCCCAGATGCAAAAGGTAATGGGTCTGAATAGTATCTATCCCTATAGTATTTCCCATTTGGGGCGTAAAATGTACATAACGCCAATTCATGGACGCACTTCAGTGTTGCAGAGTATCTTTGAAGAGCATTTTTGAAACTAAAAATCATGAAATGAAAAAAGAAGGACCATGTGTGATTCAGATCTGTAAATTTGACAGCATCTACACATTTCATAGAAGTATGGTTTCTCCCTCTTCAATAGAAACCCGAAAATAAAATATCAAACAGTACGGCAACTTCAGAGGGACTGAATTCAACCAGAAGAATCTTAAAATAAAAGTTCTGTGCTCTAATATCTTTTGGAAGTGTAAATTTCATTTCGCACATCCGATTTGCACTAATAACTGACGTGCCAATTATAATTTTGAGAACTGCACATCCAGTATCTTGTGTTTTGGCCACCAGGAGAAGCTTAAGTCACTGTACACCACTGGCTGAAGACCATTATTTACACCTCGTCCTAGTGGTTACAGAGTTATGTAGTACAATCTTTAGCAGTCAGGTCAGTAATACACAGAATCACAATAAAAATATACATATCAATCTCCATCTCCAGGAAGCACTATTTACATGTAGGCCGCAAAGTCAAGTAATGGGTTTAGACACTATCTGACTCTTCATAGAGGATCTCAGATCTTCTCGCAGCTTTCCAGATGAGGGAAATTAGTGTAAAATGGAGAAGAAACTATTCATGTTCAGATCCTCATGAAGCAGGTGGGATTGTGCGGTCACAGACACAAACATCCCGTTTCAGTTCCTGTACACGAGGCTCATTTTGAGTCCTGTTGCCCACTAGTGGGGAGTTCAAGGAACAGCAGTTTTCGGTGTGTTAGTGTCCGTGCTGGGGAGGGAGCGGTGGTCCATTTACACCGGGGTGGTAAAATGCACAGTTATTTTCATACCGACAATTTCCTTTCATCATGAAATGGCGACACACTGGCCTCTTTGACATGTCTGAAATGAAAGAAAAAGATTACTTGCATGCTCATTTTAAATGTTGGAAAATGAAAAGCGTTTGGCAGTCAAACTTACCGCCCATGTTGTTGTGTCCCCCGCGTGGTCCTCCGCGTCCCCCTCGTCCTCTGAAGCCCGGATCTCCTCCTCTCCCTCTCCCCCGGTGGAAGTGTCCTCCCCGGTGTGGCCCTCCTCTCATGGAGTCGTCGCCCCAGTAGTTGCCATTGTCCGCCCCGCGGCCCTGTGGACCGGGCGGAGGTCCCATCATGCGTGGGCCGCCGGGGTTGAAGGGTGGTCCGTGGCCATGGGGAGGAGGAGGATGGTTGAAATGTGGTCCAGGGGGCTTGTTTGGAGGGAAACCCCCATTCATGGGCATCGGCATGTTGTTCATGTTCATGTTCATGCCGGGGCCATGGCCAAGCAGACCAGTATTCACTATGAAGTGAGAGAAACAGAACATTAAATATGCTGCTTAACCACCATGCAGTTATTCCTCAACATGTTAAAACCTGTTAAAAAACAAAAACTAATAATAATGAAAAAAAAAACACATACAGACAAAAGCACTTTACAAAACTACAAACATTTGAAATAAAGCAGAAAAAACAAACATAAAAACTTAATTAGATATACTAATGGGCAACTAACTGAAATAAAATAAGTACTAATAAGTACCACAATTATTTAAACTAAAACTGAAATTTAAATAAATTTAAAGCCAAATAAAAAAACTAATAAAATCAATAAATTAGTCATAATAAATCAAAAAGCACACAACAAAATTACTTAAACTAAGCACTTGAGGTTTTGGTTAACTGAAAAACAACTATTCAATTTCTTGTTTGGTTAACAAGAAATTGAATACAATATAAATAAAAATGGGAATAAAAACGAGAATAAGAATAATAAAATAAATCGAAGTACTACAATTATTTCAATTAAAACTGAAATAAAAATAAACCTAAATAAAAAAATATATAAAAACAACTAATACATTTTTTTTTTTAAATCCCAAAACACAACAAAATGGCTAAAACGTAATGTAACTCAAATTAAATTGAAAACGGAAAATACAAAACGGCTAATTCAAATTATTAATAAATATTACAATAGTATATAAACTACTGCAACAGTTGAGAGCAAACACGTACTTGGCGGAACATTAGCAGGCTGGTTCTGAGTCTGGTTCTGGTTCTGGTTCTGTTGCAGGGAACCCAAAAGCTGCTTGATCTTATCTGAGAAATCAGGCTGTTTGATCAGGTCCTCTGGAGACTGGTTAGATCCCTGAGCACCCTGAAAACAAGAAGAGATACTTAAAATCAAAGACTCTACACATTCTCATGGTAAATAACATGTATAGATGGATTTTGTCTCACCATAATAGATGAGAGTAGTTCCTGCACATTAACAGCAGGGTTATTACTGGCTGGTGGGGCGTTGCCTTGCGCCTGAGGGCTGTGGCCGCTGTTGCCCAGACTTCCCATGAGGTTAGCTAGAACAGGAGGCAGTTTGGAGCCTTCATTAGAGCCAGAAGAGCCGCCAGAGGCAGCAGGGTCAGCGGGCTCCATGTAATTCTCCTCCATACTGGAGTCCTACAACACCACAGAAGAAGGAAGAGGTCAACAACATACCACAGCTGATACTTCTAAATTAAAGGAAAGAGAACTGGAAGGGGAATTCCTATAAAAAGGTAATTGGCTGTCTTACCTCATCCAATGGGATGAGACGAGGAGGCATGGGCTCATATGGCTCAGGGTCTGGCTCATGAGGACTGTCTGGAACACTGCAGAGAGGGAAACAAACCATATGTCTATTTAAAGCTCCTAAAGACAAGATAAAATACATTTTTTAACCCCATTTACTTTATTCACCAATGTGGAGGATTCATTTGTGCAAGGGTTTAAAACATCTATTAAAAACACTTTTTATTAAACATGAAATAAAGTAAAATATAAGATAGAACATACTGAAAATAAATAAATAATAAATACTAAATCTGAAATGAAAATAATTAAACCTAAAGAGCAATACTCTTTACAAAACATACAAAAAAAAACTATTAAAAGTAACAAAAAAAATTGCTAAACATTTAACAAACTAAAATGAAAACTGAAAATATAAAAAAGCCAATTTATATTATTCTAAGTAGTATTATTCTCCAGTTAAATCCAAATGGTTTCCCAGCCTACATCATGTGGGTCTGTACTGTATACGCCATATATTGTGGGCATTAAATGCGATGCGAATGTTGTGTCATGCTCTTAACAATCACTAAACATGACACACCGCATGAGAAAGGCATCAAAGCGTTGTCTTACCTCTCTTTGCTGAGGAAGATCTCCTGCAGAATGCCCATCTCTCTATCTCTCTGGATCATCTTCTCTCTGCTGGTGGAACCATGAATGACCAGGGTGCCTATGAGGGTCAAGGGTCGCGGAGGAGTCCAGGGCACCCTCTCCTCCATGGTGTCGTGAGAATGACGACGAGCCATTTCAAACGTCTGCCTGTCCATCATCAGCTCCCGTTTAGCTGCCTCACCGAAGTCCTTAATTTTATTAACATTCACTGATGTAGAGGGATAAAGAGTTATGATTATTAGTATTGAACAACTCTCACAATAATTTTCATATATTAATAGTTTTGTATTGTAATATTATTTCATAATATTATTATTTTATATTTATTTTACCGTATTTTGTATCAAATAAATGCAGCCTTAGTGAGCAAAAGAGGCTTCTTTCGAAAAAGAAAAAAAACCCTTACAGACCTCAAACTTTTAAACAGCAGTGTAAGTGAAGAAAGTGTTGCTTTACCTCTCTCAGTCTCATCCAGGTCAAAGTAGAAGTATTCTTTGAGATGATCCTCTTCCGCCCACCGAACGCTTTTCTTTTTCTTTCCTTTCTTAGTCAGACTCTCCTCCTCACCGCGAGGTTCAGACAGTGCATTGGGTTTATCACCTTAAAACACGAAATAAGGCATTTTAAATTCATACGGCTCTCAGTGAGGCTGTGGCCAGTTTCTATGCAACTGGACTCACCGGTTTCCATGGCATCAGGGTCCTCGGTGGGCACGGGTGTGCCAGGCTGCTCCAGGTCTTGGCTCTCATGAGGAGGTGTCTGAGATGAGGGCGTCTCAGGGGAAGATGCTTTGGCCTGTGTGCCTGAGTATGACTGCGGCCTGTTGTCAAATGGACAGGGCTGTGGAGCACAAGAGAATTTGTGAATATTTTTGTGATTTTAGTCTGCGGAAAATAAAAATCCATGAAGCACAAACACAAGTGAGGGTAGTCTGATGTGGCACACCTTGTTAGTGGTAGGGGAAACTGCTTTTGTTTTCTTTTTCTTGATCTTGATGCCAGGCACTGGAGCGGAGTTAAGGGCATCCAAAAATCCAGTGCCTTCCATCGCTAAAAGGAAGAGAGACGTATATTATACACCAGTCGGAGGGGAAACTCTACTCTCCTTTAAGCATTTTAAAGCTTTTTTGCAGATTATCATAATCATATTGCAGGTGCTAAATGGGCATACTCACGCTGTGGGGGTATAAGTTTGACTTTGATCTCTTTGGCAGAGTTGGGGGTGGTGTTAAGGGGCTTGTACTTCTTCTCCACTGGTGGTGCGTCAGTCGGCGATGTGCTGAATAAACAAAGTCAGAGTTTAATGATTAATTTCAAACCCTTTGAAGTAAAACTGCATTCAAATCATCCCGGATTTCTGGATTCCATTTGACTGCTCATTATTTTCAAGAAGGAAATGGGGTGTCCACTTACTTTGGTCTTTTAAGAACAGCTGGCTTGATGTTGTATTTGTCTCCAAGTTGGGGTGCAGTGGGGGTTTTCTTTACAGGAACTGGAGCTGGACCCTCCACCTCCAAACCTGAAGACACAATGTTTAGAGTAAATTTAAACAGATCATTTTTAAAAATGTGTTTCTGAGACAAGAACTTTAAAACCAGGTATAAATGTTACGGAGACAAAAATTGCATATCTATTATAAATGATAAATTATACAGACATTAAAAATTTATGGTTTTAAAATTCTGAAAACAATAACCAGAAATATACCCCCCCCCCTCAACTTAAACAAAAAAATATAAATGTTGCCTTGACAACTAACTGAAATAAATAAAGTACTAAAAAAAACAAACAAGTTAAATACAAATACTAATAAAAAAATAAAAATCACAAAAAATAAAATTACTAAAACTAAATTATAATGAAAAATGGAAATACAAAAAACTAATTTAAAATATGAATAAACACTATAATATGATATAAATAAAACTAGAATAACACTGTGACTAACCTGTAGAACGGATCTTTGCGTGACTTGGAGCATAAGCTTTTGGTTTGTCTTTCTTCTTCTCCTCATCTGCTCCCTTTTCTCGGGGCTTCACCTCTGGACGCACTTTTCCATCTTCCTTTTTCCGTTTCTTGTCTGATGGAAAACACAGTTGGGTTATTCGTCAATAATGGGAAGCCCACTTGCCAATAATTCAAGTTAAAAGTGCAGCAAGTCATTAACAAAAACCAGAGTGACATAGAAGACAATGTAAACTGGAAACCCTACCATTGGGTGATGCTGCACTGGAGACGCTCTGAGAGCGGATAATAGCCATCCAGCCTTCCACCAGCACTGACGCCAGCTTCCTCAGCTCTGAGAGAAAGAGAAGCCACAGAGTTCAAACCTGAGCTCTGGAAGACAGTAAAGCAGACTGTCTGGCATTTATTCATGGAGCATGTGCTCTTACCTTCTGTCTCGGCGCTCTTGCTCAGATGTTTCACCAGCTTGGCTGTGTTGTTCTAGTAGGAGAGAGAGAGAGAGAGAGAGCGAGCGAAGAAAAAAAAAAACAGACAAAGAACAGGTGTTAGAAGACTGCGGGGGTATGCGTGAAGAGTTTTATGGGCCGTGGTTATAATGCTGATGGACATAAAATGTGTTGAACCCACTTTAGCTCAAGTGTCTTTTAATTTCATTTTTAACACTTAAATTACTAATTTTACACAATACATACATTTTACTTATATTTAAAAAATACCTGCATGTAATTATTTCTGTAACTGCATCTACAGGCCCTATCCCTGAATCCACCCAACCTAACCATATCACTAACCTTACCTTAATGCTGTGCAAAACAACATGAGCACAATAAATACAATGCACCAAATAAACACAAAATTTAAAAACACACATATTATTTGTTTTTTTGCTGTAAGTACATAGTAGTTAAATACTAATATAATATACAGTGGGACCAATGTGTATACTGATTTTAAACAGTAAGCTTGAAATATTTTCCAGTAACATAATGCAGGTTTTAAAATGTCAGTACATTAACTGGACCTTTTTTTTTTTTTTTAAGTATGTTTTAGGTATACAGAAGTCTAGAACCACTAGGTGGGGAAAAAATAAATAAATCACAAAATGATTTTTTTAAGTGCCTTAGTCTGCCCACGCAGAGCATCAGTGATTATTTCTGCCTTCAGTTCCTCTCACTACAGCACACTTGACTGGACACCGGCGACTCCAACCAACTAACTACAGCAGAAAATGAACAACGGGGCGAATTACAAATGAAATAGAAATATATGCACCGAACCAATGTAGATTTGTACGACTGTTAAGCATGCAAGGGTTTAGCAACGTTTGAAAAAGGTCTACTAATGGCACTTTGGATCGTGTGAGAAATCAGGTTTGGTCTTACCCGTAACACTGTTGTGTTGAAGAACGTTTTATAGTCACAACCGAGCTCCTTAAACACGGAACAATACACACAATTCCTGGAAGCGTCACAGTTGTCACAACAAACAAGGAAAAGTCAACAAGAGTGTACATTCACTGGAAAGAAAAGATTAGCATGGCATCTGTCAAGTTTTTGATTAAATGCAGATGTGAAGAAACACACTGTTTAAAGTTACACTACACCCTGTCCTGTATAATAATCTTCCTACATCGTGTTCAAAACCATGTCACCTGCTTTCACTTTTTAATCCAGTGCTACATAAACACCTGGCATCTTTAAGATAACTGCCCAAAGGTTTTGTGTTAGAACTCGTCAACACAAAGCATTCAGTGTTGGTCTGACCAAAGGCCGGTATATGAATTTATACATCTACTCAATAGTGGCCACCAGGGGATTTGATTCGCCATCTGTCGAAGTCTCCCTCTCTCATATAACGTCTGACAGCGGCTTCTCTGATTGGCCGAGTCAGAGATAAACCACACCCACTATCTTTAACCACTTGCCTTCGCGTACGCGCTGCGCTCGACAGAACGGTTGCCCGGTCGCCATCTTTGAATTCCAACAAGTTTTTAAAAATACAACGGCTATTTCCCCCCCCGCCTCGCATTTGTCTTGCTCGTTTACAAAGTGCTACTATATTTACCCCGCTAGCGACTCACGGATATTAAGACGACACCTCGAGCTGTATATGGGGATGCTGGCGACGCGAGACAGCCGTCCCGAGCTACAGTATTTCCCGTAGATCCAGTCAGAAAAACAAAGCCACCATTGCCTCGAGTGATCCGAGCAAACGACAACCCGTCCGCCATTTTAAAGCAAAAGCGACAAGACAAATACCCTATCTAACGTTACGCACTCGTTAAGCACACAACACAAAAAATGCAATCTTTATAGTCAGACTGCTATGCATTTGTATAAACTATCATTGCCTAGGGAGGTTTATTTCACCAAACTAGCTCAACGGTATCCAGCTCCGCCAACTACTAACACCTAACGACATTATGAACAAAATATTGCATTTCAGTCTGTTTTCCCCGTTCGGCTAAATCCACAGGCGCCACTTGGCAATCTTTATGTGCAGATTGCGTTGGTTGTTCCAGTGAGCTCTCCTTTGAAAAGAATGCAGTTTATAAAAAGCCCCAATTGAATGCAGTCACTTCCTGGCTCTGCCTATGGCAATCTTTATGTACAGATTGCTTATGACTAGCGATGGCTAGCTTATTATTCGATGATTTATCGCTACTTTAATAACCATTAGGATTGCTCCGTCTCACACACAAAGAGGAGCAGGGCGTTGAAGCCGCTGCTCTGGCTTTGCGGTGAGCTCATACACTAGTCTCGCTTTATCTCAGCATGCTGTCTGTCTGCTTCTAGAAACTGTGGCGCAGTTAAGTTAGGTCGCCACGCTCGATTCAGCTAGGAATTGTTCAGCTCTAAGTTATATCTGGAATCATTTTCAACACAGACAACTGGTTAACCGTTACGTAGTTTCGATTCAAATTGGTTTGAAAGAACACTTACTATTAAAACCTCTCCTCTGCGTCTCGGGTTGCTATTAATATATTGTGCTTAACAGCAACAAATTTCAGCGCTTTAACAGTTTAAGAGAACGTAAACTGTCATGACTTTAGCATTGTTGGCTGAAAAATGGCATAATGGGCGGGATTGTGGTGGCTGAAATTGAGCTTTTCCTTCTTGAACAATCTGGAGCAAAAAAGTAGTAAGCGAATGTCCGTTACTCGAGTAGAAAAACTGAGTTTTTTGGGGCTTTGGTCTTCGCACACAGTTGAAAAATCCTCGACGCCAGATCTCCACTGAGACCGACTCAGACCTGAAACGAAACAACAGCACAAAGAGACGTTAGAGAAAACGAGTATTTGGCGGCGGAAATCCAGAGAATAATCGAAAAGTCGTTTTTGTTGATTAAAAAAAACACGTGGTAGCCGGACTTCGGGATAAAAATAGTCTTTTAAATCGCAAAAGGTGGAGAACCGCCCTCCGACACGGCACTTACCTCAGACAAATCCAGGAATGCGCTGGACGCGCGGGACTCGGTATATATAGTTCTGACGTGTTTCGCGTCACCCGGGGCTCGTGCGCGCGCTTTCGGGCGTTTCTTTCAACACAACAATGGAGTGGATGGTCACGCGCTCCTGTCGCGCGCGCTCGAGACGACCTTCTGCGTGCTGAAGGACGCGCCCATCCCCCCCCTTTGAAAATCATACATGAATGCATTCCTATAGTGCTTACCAGACAGTTTGGAGATCAGGATGGTGTGTGCGTGGCTCTCTAACCCAAAGCGACCCAGGCACTTCCTGGCATCCTGGTATTGGAGGTTGAAGTTCCTCTGGAGGTACTCTGTGGGAGACTCCTCCATGTTCAGCTGATCAGCATACTGCTGGTTGAAGAACCCTACTTTCTACAGGCAGAGGCAGAAGAACGAAGCAATTAGCCAGTCAAGAAAAGGTCAAATAAAAAGAATGATAAAAAGAATGATTTTAAACATCTGCCGTACCAATCGATGGTTCTTCCTCATCTCTCCTTTTGTCTAAAATGAAAAAAAAAAGAAGCTTCATAATTAATTATATGAAGGAAACAAATCAACAAACATGGGAAAAAACAAGTACCAATTTTTCCTCAAATAAATATGATATATTTTTTAATTTTCATCTTTGTTTTTTTTACAACTTACTTAAAAATAAGTGGTACTTACAGGATTTAATTTTCCAGTCAAAAGCAGGAGGAGTGTACTTTTCCCAACTCCATTGGGTCCAACAATACATACTGAAACAGAGAGCGTTAACTCAAGCTAATTTGAAAACCATTAGAGTTTTCTAACATTGTCTTGTGCCGTTGTAATTAACCTGCTAGTCATAATTTCTATAGACGTGTGACTTACTTCTGGAATCCATATCTATACCAAAGTCCACATTATTGAACAGAGGCTTCTGGCCTGCATAACCAAAGTCAACACCTGTGAGTGGAAGAGAGAATACACCAAACTGGTCGTCAGGTTTGATAAAAACAAGATGCTACAATGAGTGAAAGTCACAAAAGACTCACTGTGCAGGCCGAGAATAGGCGGTGAGAGCGGAGGAGGGTTCGGGAAGGTGAATTTGACGGTATATTCTCTCGGCCTCTTGAGGAGCTCTGTGGCCTCATGGCTCTCCTCCTCCTGACTTTTCTTCTTCCCCTTACTCACAGTTATCCTCCACTACTCCATGGATCAGTGTATTTAGAGAATCTCAGCGAGCTGCTCTCAATCTGACCTTGTCGAGTCTCTCAGACACGCCGTCGTCTCCTTTCTCCAGTCGACTCTGTAGCTGCCGTTCCTCCTCCAGGAGCTTCAGTCTGCGCGTGTCGGCCTTCAGCACTGCCTGAACTGCAGGAGTGTCGTCCGCCACCACCTCTGAGGAATGACAAAGAGAAAAAATATCATGCACAAAATACATGGCTCAAATTAAAAAAGTTGGACACATAGGCTGCACCAGGGTTATTATAGTTAACTAAAACCATGAGAAATATTTTTACTTGAAATAAAATATTTCAGCTAGTAGGCAACATTTGTAATGTACTAAAATAACTAAAAATGGCATAAAAATAAATACAAATTATATTGACAATTTAAAAAAGCAAACACATACTGAATGACAAAAACACATAAAAATCACCTAAATATTAACAAATTAAAGTGAAAATACATAAACATTAAAATTCTAAATATTAATAATACACTAATATATATGTGACCCTGGATCACAAAACTAGTCGAGAAGGGTACATTTTGCAAAATTGGGATTTATACATCATCTGAAAGCTGGATAAATAAGCTTTCCATTGATATATGGTTTGTTAGGATATGACAATATTTGGTCGAGATACAACTATTTGAAAATCTGGAATCTGAGGGTGCAAAAAAATCTAAATATTGAGAAAATCACCTTTAAAGTTTCCAAATGAAGTTCTTAATGCATATTATTAATCAAAAATTAAGTTTTAATATTGATATTACAAAATATCTTCATGAAACATGATCTTTACTTAATATCCTAATGATTTTTGGCATAAAAGAAAAATCAATTTTCTTAATATTTTTGGCTATTGCTACAAATATACCCCAGCGACTTAAGACTGGTTTTGTGCTCCAGGGTCACATTTGGGCTGTACATTACCTTGCTCACAAAGCAGCACATCGATATTGGGAGGAATGCTAAGTGCTCTGTTAGCAATGTGCTTCAGTAGAGTGGTCTTCCCTTTCCTGGTTCAAACAGGATACAGGTGTAAGAATACAGTTTTTACTAGAGAAACACTTCCGAACTGAACAATGCCTTACATGCAATGCAATGCAGTAATAAAGTAATGTGTCAAATTTAAACCATCATCAACCCACCCATTTGGTCCAACCAGACCGTATCGCCTCCCAGCAACAATCAGAAGGTCGGCGTTAACAAACAGCTCTTTACCGTGGGCTGAAATGCTGAATCTTTCCAACTAAAAACAGATCATAGAAATGAGTACACAGTATTAAGTGCTTTTCAATGTCTCAAATGAAAGTTTCCCATTTGCCTAACCTTGATGTCCGAAGCGTTTTCCAGCATGGCCTGTCGAGAGGACAGCTCAGCCTGAGAGATGGAGAAGTCTCCCTCGATGGCATTCTGAGCTCGTACACTAGCCACCTGCCGCTCATACTCCATCTGCACAACACAAGAGGAAGTGTCTACAATCGGTGTTGTTATTGTCAACTAAAACCATTATTTTGGTTATTAAAAACAGCCTAAAATATAAATATTAGACAGAAAACCTTAAACAAAGATTAGAAATGTTGCCTAGGAAAGTAACAAACAATTGTAATAATAAGTTGAAGTACTAAAATTACTTACACTAACTAAAACACACACACACATATATACATGCATATATACATATACTGTGCATATATATTGCCGTTCAAAAGTTTGTGATCAGTAAGATTTTTTATGTTTTTGAAGAAGTCTCTTCTGCTCATCATGGCTGCATTTATTTGATCAGAAATACAGAACAAACAGTAATATTGTAAATTATTATTGCAATTTAAAATAATGGTTTTCTATTTTAATATACTTTAAAACATAATTTATTGCTGCGATCAAAGTTGAATTTTTAGCATCATTACTCCAGTCTCCAGTATTTTAAATGGTAATAATATTTTACAATATTACAATTTTTTCTGTATTTCTGATCAAATACATGCAGCCATGATGAGCAGAAGAGACTTCTTCAAAAAACATAAAAAATCTTACTAATCACAAAATGTTGAACGGCAGTGTATTTATATAAAATGACATGAGCACATCACAAAAAAAATAAAACGAAAATTTAAACGAAAACATAAAAAAAAGCTAATTCAAAATGAAAAATAAATAAATACAACAATAGTATATAAATAATGTAAAAATAACACTTCTATAACATACATTAGAGTATTTAAAATGTGCATACGCTACCAATTTCTTTTTCTTCTTCTTCTCTTTTTTACTCAAGTTAGCAAAGGGGTCGTCCTCTTGTTTCTCTTTAGCCAGCTCAGCCGCGAGCACATCCTCGGCACTCTACGGGACAGGAAACAGGATTTTTACCCCCAAAAAAATTACTTTTGGAAAATGTGAATATTAAGAATGCAAAAAGAGAAAATGATTGTACCATTATTGTGTTATTTTCATCACTCTTTTCCTCCTCTTCTTCATCATCACTAGGAGGAGGGCGAGTAGGCTTCCCTTTCTACAAATCACAAAAAAAGATATTTAACTTGGGACATTTTACTACAACACTTATTTTCATTCAACAAGCACTGACTTTCTTTCGGAAAAAATCCGGAAAAAGTATCAGGGAGTCTACAAAAATATTAAGCAATTTTCAACACTGATGATGATAATAATAATATAAAACATGTTCTTGAGCAGCAAATCAGCATATAATAATGATTTCTGAAGGATCATGTGACACTAAAAACTGGAGTAATGATGCTGAAAGTTCAGCTTTGATCACAAGAATAAATTACATTTTAAAATATATTCAAATAGAAAACATTTGAAACTTTAATAATACTCAACTCAGTCATCTTAAGCGAGATTCCAAATCACAAAGAATGCATATGCATATTTTTATACATAGCAATATATACAGAAACTTAATCGGCTTAATCTGACCTTGGGCTGTTCCTTCTTGCCTTTCTTCTGAGTCTTCTCTTGTTCTTTCTCTTCAAATTTATCTTCCTCCTGTCAACATTAAGATGCCCTTCAGGTTGCACACACTTGCATTTTTTTTAACTGGCTTTTCAAAGCAACTTGTATTCATCAAAACAAGAGTCACACACCTTAGGTGGTTTAGCAGCGACTTTCTTGCCCTTGTTCCCTCCTTTCTTTTCATTCTCATCTTTCTTCTCCACCTCTTCATCTTGTTCATCCTCTGAGGCCTCCTGTGTTTGAGAGAAGAGAGTCAACCAAAGATCCTGGAGGAAAAATCAGAGCACCGCTCACCAATCAAACACAATGTTAGTTAGGCAGACTGGAATGTACAGAAAAGGGTTAGTTTCCATGATGAGTGAAGCACTTCCGTCATGCAGCAATAAAGAAAAAACCGCAAGGTGGAAGAAAGACAGAATATGTGAATTTTGAAGAAGGAAAACTGAATAAGAAACAATCCCATGTACCCACCTTCATTATCTTAGGTTTAGCCTTATCTTTTTTCTTGGTTACCTTCTCAACTTCCTGAATAACATACATACACATACAGAAACAGGCACATGTGCTTATAAATGTAGATATATTCAATATGCAGCCCAATATGTTCTTCCCTACTGTATCTATCACAAACTATGTTTTAATGACTGAAACAATGAGCGCACTGGCACAAATGAGTGAATGCAAACGGTATGAATTCCACTGGGAATGTCATGAAGAGAGAGCGGATATAAAGGAATGAAAGAGGAATAAACTCAAAAAGATGAGTTATGTGGTGTGTGATTCATATGTGCTATGGTTAGGTCCATCAAATCTGATGATGCTGTAAAGATAATATAATGAACAGTGATGGTACAAACAGTCACTAATAACTACTAAGACAATATGCAAATATGAATTAAATAATCACTGTTTTCCATGCAATTTCTCAAGAAAATGGATATGAAAAATTATTTATACTCCATATAATGCTATTTTAAACAGCATTATACCTTTTAGTGCCTATTGCTACACATGCATTTTATGGTCTCATATTAATTTAGAGCCTACATAGTATATTTTCACTTGTAAAAAAACATTTGTTATTTTAATTAGTGTGGATAAAAAATTTAAATGGTATAAAGAAAAAAAGTGCAAAATGAAAAAGCCTACTTTTAACCTTAAATCTTAAAAAATAAAATAAAATAGTAATGCTGCTTTGAAGCAAGTTGTATTGTATAAAGCATTATATACAAGGGTGCACATACGTTTTTCAGCCTGGTTCTCAAAATTTAGTTTGGTGCTCACACTGCACATAGTGCGTGACCCATTAAATAATAACTATAAAAAATTATAATAGTGATAATATTATTGCACTTTATTTTATTTTAAAATAATAAAGTGTGATAATATGATTATATTTTAAAATAAAAAGGGATTATTAAATAAAAAATAATATTATTTTTTAGTAAACTTAAAAATTAAATACTAATATTTACTTTTTTTTTTTTTTTTAAATATGACTTTTCATGATTTTCAAACTTAAAATCAGCAAGCTTTTATTGTGGCGTGTTGCCGGCAAGTAAGAGCGTCAGTGAGTGAAATGTCACAGTTTTGCTTTGTGTTTTGAAAATGGCAGCGGATAGCCTAGATATATGCTCTCAGTTCGAACAGAATGCTCATACAATATTACAGTTTGTTGATCTAAAATTGTAACTGTGCATTAACAGCGGTCAACCATGTTGGTACGTAAATGAGTGGTCTGGACCTTTTGTTGCACACCTGCGTACCACTTATGTGCACCCCTGATTATATAAATAAAATGGACTTGTCTTGCATCATAAAACTTGTTCTATACTTGTGCATACAAACTCAACCTACAACATCTGACTCTGAAACGGGAAGCACGCACCTTTGAGCTCTTCTTGCTTTGGGGTTTCTCATCATCATCATCATCATCAGCACCACCATCATCATCATCATCACTCTGCCCCTGACTCAGAGCAGCAAATATGTTGCCACCCTGATAGAAAGAGATGGACAAAAAAATTCTCAAAGTTCTGTGTTGCATCATCTAGATTGGATCACATGATTTAAATTGCACCATTCTATACATTGTTCAGCAGGAGGAAAATGACTCTGTCCACAAAGTATGTATGTCAAATAGTATGTCAAAGCAACTCACTTTGTTTTTCTTTCCTCCTTTGACTGGAGCAACTACTGCAAAATAAAAATAAACCATGATGTTAAATATGTGGTGTGTGATGTGTGACACATACTGGCACAAACTAAGTTTTTGACTAGGGCTGTGCAATATCTCGAAATTATCGAAATAGCCCAGATGTACATATCGCAATATGCATATCGCTACGGCTTGCAATATATGGGGCCATGAACAAAAGACAATGAGAAAGAGAAAAATAACTCACTGCTCTTACCTAAATAACTTTTGTAGCTTAAATAAGGATCAGTGCCTATTGAATTCATAGAGTAAATACTAAGCAGTGTTGTATTGTTCCTTTTTATTATTCAGTTCCTAAACTCATTTTAAAATGATTACACTAATGTTAAAATGAAATTTTTATGTAATGCTAGAGTAAAGCACTACCGTTCACTTTCAGAAGTTATTATAGGGGTGCTTTCTTCTCACAAAAAGTTAAACATGTATGCTACTTATATTAAATCAGAATCAGAATCAGAATGAGCTTCATTCACCATTTAAGTGTGCGCAAACACAAGGAATTTGTTGTAGTTTTACAGGAGCTCTTGATACATACATACAGTGGGTACGGAAAGTATTCAGACCCGCTTAAATTTTTCACTCTTTGTTATATTGCAGTCATTTGCTAAAATCCAAGATAGTTCTAGAAGTTCACAGAACTGACTCAGCAACAGCGGAGTAAAACTGTTTCATCTGAGCATGTGGCACTTCAAGCATTATTGTATCAGATATCGACTATCGCATTATTTAATGAGTTATCGCATATCGATATCGCATTTTTCTTCAATATCGCACAGCCCTATTTTTGACATTACCCTCTTCCTCTTCTTCATCTTCATCACTGGGCTGGACTGACAGTTTCTTGAGGCGCTGCATGACCTCTGCTTCATCATCATCATCATCCTCATCCTCACCCGCTTTCCATTTCCGTCTGTCCTTCTTTTTCTTCTGAGGCTAAAAATGAGAAGGCAATCCAAAAATATAACATATTTGACTGTTTATATCTTTGTTTAAATATATTTTAAATGTAATTAAATATATATATTTTTTACTTTATATAACGTATTGAAAAACACTGAAATTAAAACAATGCACCTGTTTCCCTTGTGCCGCTTTCACTGGTGGCTGTTCTACTTTTTCTGGTTTATTATCTGATGCCAGCTCCTCAAAAAACTAAGGATAGATATCGACTATCGCATTATTTAATGAGTTATCGCATATCGATATCGCATTTTTCTTCAATATCGCACAGCCCTATTTTTGACATTACCCTCTTCCTCTTCTTCATCTTCATCACTGGGCTGGACTGACAGCTTCTTGAGGCGCTGCATGACCTCTGCTTCATCATCATCCTCATCCTCATCCTCACCCGCTTTCCATTTCCGTCTGTCCTTCTTTTTCTTCTGAGGCTAAAAATGAGAAGGCAATCCAAAAATATAACATATTTGACTGTTTATATCTTTGTTTAAATATATTTTAAATGTAATTAAATATATATATTTTTTACTTTATATAACGTATTGAAAAACACTGAAATTAAAACAATGCACCTGTTTCCCTTGTGCCGCTTTCACTGGTGGCTGTTCTACTTTTTCTGGTTTATTATCTGATGCCAGCTCCTCAAAAAACTAAGGATGAAATTAAAAAATATAAAAATACAGAAATATGCGTACAACAATTCAGATGTCAGAGGTATGAGTTTTAAAATGCATTTATTATTATTTTGGCAATTATTAATGAAATATTAATAGGGGTAACTGACAAAAAACATTATAGAATGATTCAATCATTTTTGTTTCGCACTTGAACGAATTCTTGATCTTTTAAGCATAATGTTGTTAACAATTAAAGTTATAGCAAATCAGTCATGAATCAACGAAACCGAAAACTTACACTTTTCTTCCCCTGCTTATCCTTCTTTCCTTTTTTGACATGTTTGTCTAAACAACCAAAAATCATTCTGTTAAGCACTTCTGTACACACAAACACACAGAACAGACTCAAATGAACACGCGCTATTAACAGCAGTATGACAATGCCAAAGAAAGAGTGCTTTGTGTACAGGATTTAAAACAAGAGCTTTCAAAAAAGCTAGAGCTGCCAACCTAGACAGCTTTTTTGGGCAGCACGGGTATGTTCCCAAAAAAATCGCTAGATTTGGAAACATGGATCACACAGCGAATATGGTCTTAAATGATATCAGGTTGGCAAAATGATGCAATGACAGTGAAATAGCAAACTCCGCACCACCATAAACTCACTTCTGTCGTAGGCTAATGGGCTAAGCAAAGCAAAACATAACATAACGGCAATATAATAAAGCACAACCTCTGTATCTCCACTACACATAGCAGAGCATTAATAGCAGAGCTGTCATCGTGTAAACGTCTACAATATAGCTGCATCATTTTCATGTCGTTATTATTATGAGACTGTGGTGTAATAGAAACCCACAATCTTAACGTACCTGTTTGTGGTTCATCATCCCCCTCCCACTCAGCGACTTCTTTTGATTTCTTGGGCATTTTTCTGCTCAACCTTTTTTCTCGCAAGGAATGAAAATACGGTATTAAAATGAGACTCGAGGATGTATCACAGGTGACAATGCACACGAGCACACTGTAGCTCACATCACATGCGGCCTATCCGCGCACTGCTACACACACTCAAACGCCGGGAGCTCGGTTTGCGACAGCGCCACTCCCTCACTCCGGCCGCCCAAGGTATTGCACTGGCGTTGCCAGAAACGAGTGATTTCAAAGAAAAAGTCAAAGTCATGTCTGCTACCGTAGATAATATAATATAATATAATATAATATAATATTTGTTACACTTTATTTTAGTGTCCTTGTTACACGTTACATGTACTTACTATAGTAGCAATAAAAATATGCACAATATTACAAGCAACTTACATAAGCCAAAGACTGACCCATATATTGTTAATTGATATTACAGTGTGACCTAATATAATATAATATGATATAATATGAATTCTCACTGAGAAAATAACATCTAAAATACTGTAATAAAATTTGAAAATAAAGTTGTTGCTCTTTCATGACAATTTAAGACTTTTACTTTGAAAAGAGAAAGCCGCCATAGTTCATAACGGGCGTGAGCGTCTTGCAGTATGTCGCGTTCGCCGCTGGATGCCGCTGTAACGGGCAGAGTCCGCTTCTAGAGGGCGATGGACGCATGCGCAGTAGCGCAGACAGGCGCTGGGCAAGGACATAAGGAGAGAGACATTTGTGTAACGTTGACAACATATTCATATTCTTTCTAAATCACACAGAAATGAGCGTCAATCCGATTTGGATACACTCTCGCATCTCTGCACAGTGAGCTGACGCTCCACAGCATTTCATCAGACTCACGGAGGACAGGTAATGTAATGCATTTCATGTTTACAAGCAGGACAGCTAGCTTAACTGACTGCCATGTAACTTATAGATATGAAGACTAACAGACTAACTATTATCTGCCCAACCCAATCAGACAAGAAACCTATGATCCTTGATCGCTTTCAGCTGAGGCACTATCCGCTTTATAATCGTTCACTTTGTTTCGGAAAGAATTGGTTGTAGTTGTCAGGTTGTCAGTTGAGTTGACAGTGTTGATTTGTAAAGTGTGACCAAAGCGTGAAGTACACATGTGTCAGGCTGCGTCTGATCACTGTAAATACCTGCCCTACTGTAAATATAATATATTTGTCTAATATAAAACGTGGACACAAGGCTTCTTTTAATTCGAACGGATGACTGAACAATATACTACGCACCTCCACCCTTTCTTTTTTTATTATATATTTCTGAATTAAGGTCTTCTTAGTTTGCGTTTTAGTGCATCCAGAATTCAGCACTGCCATAATTCACTAGTTTTTTCAGACACTGTCTTTGTGTTCAGATTTTTCACCTTTCCTGCCCCGCATTTGCTGCTGCCACTCAAACACTCTTTAATGAGTTGCCTGCTTAGACAGCATTTTTGGACATCTACATGTGCTGCACACACCTGGCAGCCAAAATGCTGTCTAGGTAGGCAACTCACTAGGTTTGGCTTGTAGCTTTTCCTTAAACTTCTGTTGCCTCTGGCAGTAATGTAGGTCATGTGCTTCTGCAGTACTAGAGTTAAAGGGGTCATATGATGCAATTTAAATGTTTCCTTTCTCTTTGGAGTGTTACAAGCTCTTGGTGCATAAAGAAGATCTGTAAAGTTGCAAAAATTAAAGTCTCAAATCCAAAGAGATATTCTTTATAAAAGTTCAGAGTCAACCACGCCTACCTAAAACGTCTCGTTTGAGCACGCCCCCACATGTCTACCTCACTATGTGGGAAGATTTACATAACGCCGCCCAAATGTTCACGCAAAGAAAGAAGGCGTAACTTTTATTCTCGCTGTAGTATTGTTGCTGCCGCCGCCATGTCGTGAAGACGCTGTGTGTTTCGTTGTGAAAGCGAAACTACTTTGTTTGGCCTTCCAAAAGAGGATGATATCCGCTTCATCATGCCTAGAGCTGATCCGTGCTGTTTGCTGAGGAAATGCATCAACTTCACGCTGTGGATCGCCGGATCGGCTTTCACCGTGGACGAAGCGGAGTTCAGCCCGGGGTCGTCACATGTGGTTGCCGCAAGCCCTCCGGACACTCCTTCGTCGAATCTGCCGGCCGCGCCATTCTCAAGCCCACCGACTGCCGCTCATTCTAGGTGGCCTCCGCTCACTCAAGGCCGCGGTGTGTTTCGTTGTGAGAGCGAAACTACTTTGTTTGGCCTTCCAAAAGAAGACACGACTAGAAATCAGTGGTCAAGTTGTATGAACAGTACAACCCAAATATTCAGATGTGCGCAGCGCATTTTATGGAGGACTATTTCCTGATCCTGGCAGAGTAGACCACAATGCCGGCTGTTCTGACTCACAGACTGTAAGTACTTTTTTTATATATAAAGAATTTGCCACTGACGATTCAAACGCGAGTTTTGAGCAGTGTAGAGTAGCGCTTGTTGTTTGTCATTTCTCCGATCACAAATGCAGACATGGTTTTATGTTTATGCGGCGCGGCACAATATATGCGTAAAAAGACAGTATAAGTCATTGTAATCCGTAATTATGTCCCCACTGGATGCAACAAATGCCTCGTTTATAATGGCTTTTACTGGTTTTGTCTCATTGCGCCCGGACACGGCATCACAATATGGCAAGGGGCGTAACATTTCCGTCACACGCTTGAGGTATTCGACCAATCACAATGCACTGGATAGCTGGCCAATCAGAGCACACCTCACTTTTTCAGACCGATGAGCTTTGTAAAAATCGACACTTTTCACAAAGGCGGGACATAGAGGAGAAACTATAATGTACAGTATGTGCAAAATAATGTGTTTTTTGAATCTTAAACTGCATAAACACATTGCATTACACCAAATACACAAAATAATGTTCTTTTTAGTAACATCATATGACCCCTTTAATCTCTCAACTGAAATGTAAAAGTAACTGTAGGACATGTTAATTTATTTAATGTAATTTAGCCCATGTTTCATCTTTTTATTGGACAATTTACTGATCCAAATTTTTTAGTGTGTTCCATTTGTCTGCATTGTAAGAGTTTTGCACTAAAGGGGTTGTCTAATGCCATTTCATGCCTTCTCATTTATTTACTCTTTTAAAGAGTGGGATTCTCATGCTAAACATGACCAAAGACTTAAAAAACGAGTTGGACGTATGACAGAGTATTTCTATACCGAATATGTCACTGTATGAGATCATAAAGGGCGGAATTCCTTTTATGGGCACTTCTCCAGGAAGAGCGCACACATACAAACTGTATATCAAATTTTTGTTCCAGTATACTGATGGATCCAAGGATCCTTATACAGGGAGAGCAGGTTTTGCTTTCAGTATTCATCAGAACATCAGATCATCTATCAGTATTCACAGCCGAGATGCTGTCAATTGCAGCAGCGTTACAGTGGATAGAAGAAACACAGCTCAAAAAGGTTGTTCTTAGTACAGACTCCTGTTCAGCATTAATGTCACTGCAGTCATATCTCACAGTAGACAAGATATAGTTAATGAATTATGAATATATGAAAATCTGTAGCCTTGAGAAGGAACATTATGAAAATACATATGTGGATACTAGGTCACAGAGGGCAATGAAGTTAGTTAGCAAAACAGGCTTTGGAATGTGAGGAGATAATGAATAGGTTATTTCACTTGGTAAATATGAAGCAAAAGTAATAATAGAAGTTTATTTCATTAAAGAATGGCAACAAAAATGGGATATGGATCACACAGGAAGTCAACCTTATGAAATACAGCAAAAAGTAGGAGTTAATTACATATGGTTTAGAAAGTGTATCCAAATATTTACAGATAATAGAGCAGATTAAAGGGGTGGTTGATTGCGGTTTAACTTTTTTAACGTTAGTTTGTGTGTAATGTTGCTGTTTGAGCATAAACAATATCTGCAAAGTTACGAAGTTTTTTAAAATTATGACCATTTAATGCCTACAAAAACGGCTCGTAGGGACTACAATGAGTTGCTTCCTGGGTTTGTGACGTCACAAACCCTGATAAACCCTGCCCCTGGGAACACGACACAAACGGGGCGAGGCCATGCTGTGCTGCTTTAGAGAAGAGGAACAGAAAACTAGGGGTGCACGTAAAAATCTATTAATATATGAATCACGATTCTGTCTTCTAACGATTCTGATGGATTCACAATTTTCAAAATCAATGTTCTAAAGCAGCGGTTCTTAATAATGTTCCTCGCGTCCCCTGCTCTGCACACGCTCTGCATCTCTCTCTCTCTCTCTCCCTCTCTCTCTCTCATTCAGATAATCAGCTCAGCTCTGTTCCATTTATACACTTATTTTCACATAGCTATGAGAAGCGTTATACATGTATGATCATATACATATATTAACACGTGCAGTTGCTGTACCGTATTAAAGCTTTAATCAGGATAAAACTGTATATTAAAAGCTAACAGAAGCAGTAGCATTCACCAATAACAGTGTATCTACAAGTATGAGACAACAACAAACAAACATACCACTAAAGGGATAGTTCACCCAAAAATGAAAATTTGATGTTTATCTGCTTACCCCCAGGACATCCAAGATGTAGGTGACTTTGTTTCTTCAGTAGAACAAAAACGAAGATTTTTAACTCAAACCGTTGCAGTCTGTCAGTCATATAATGTAAGTGGATGGGAATCACGGCTTTGGGAGTCAAAAAAACATATACAAACAAAACCAAATTAAACCCTGGGGCTCGTGACGATACATTGATGTGTAAAGACACAAAACAATCGGTTTGTGCAAGAAACTGAACAGTATTTATATCGTTTTTTACCTCTGATTTTCACCACAATGTCCGAACTGTCTGTCCTGAGCGCGTCCTCCTGAGAGCGTTCTCAACAGCCGGCGCCTGAGGCGTCTTGTTCTTCTTCTTGCTTTATGGCAGATCGCAGACTTATAAGTGCATTACCGCCACCTATCTCTCAAATGGACCATTGACACTCCTAATTGAGATTGTAGATAGTGTCAATGGTCCATTAGAGAAATAGGTGGCGGTAATGCACTTATAAGTCTGCGATCCACTGTAAAGCAAGAAGAAGAAGAAGAAGACGACGTGTCAGGCGCTGGCTGTTGAGAACGAGCTCAGGAGGACGCAACGGTCCACAGGCTGCAACGGTTTGAGTTCAAAATCTTCGTTTGTGTTCTACTGAAGAAACAAAGTCACCCACAGCTTGGATGCCCTGGGGGTAAGCAGATAAACATCAAATTTTCATTTTTGGGTGAACTATCCCTTTAAGAGCTGTGCTTGCACAGGTTCTGCATGATTCTCTTCACTAATATCCTCTGCATCTCAGTCGGGCTCAAATTGATAAGTAATATATACAATGCCATTGTTTACAATACAAGCAGAGCACATGCCGCTGAGGTGAGGGGCGGGATGTTTAGATGCTCACTAGAGGCGGTTTAGCCAATCACAACACACTGGGCCAGCTAACCAATCTGAGCCCATTACGTATTTCTGAGGGAGGGGCTTCATAAAAGCAGGAAATGATCAGCGCGTTTATCAGAGAAGGGACAGAGCGGTGAAGAATAAAGGTAAATTATGTGAAAAATTATGCGTTTTTAAAAAAACTAAGCATGAGCACATGTTAGACTACACCCCATAAACACAATCAAGCCTAGAACAAAACCAGTCAACCACCCTTTTAAAATAATTACATTTATTTATTTATTTTCTTTTCTTTTATTATTATTATTATTATTATTTTTTTTTTGCAATAGTGGGTAAACTTTGGTCCGTGTACGTGGCTGTCTCCGGTTACTGTTGTAATCTCGGTTCCCCAAGAGCGGGAATGAGAAATTGCGAAGATCGCAGTGAAAACTTCTCCAAAATCCTGAAACCTTTTAGGATAACGCCAGTTCAATAAACTGGCCAACTGTCGCTAATCCATGCAAATTGCATGCAAATACTGGCAAGCTTGCAGGCAGTATAAATGCAGCAAGAGCAACAATTGCATCAGAATCTGAGACTGAATGTTGCAGCACTGATCGAGCAGCGGGCACGGCGATCTTTGCGATGTCTCGTTCCCGCTCTCAGGGAACCGGAGTTACATGCTCATAGATCTTTACAGTGTCAACAGCTATACGTGGTAACAACTGGTACAAAGCACACATAAAGAGTACAAGGGCGAGCACAGTGTTAACAGCTAATGCGGTAACAACTGCGCCCCAAATTGCAAACATAGCAATGAACTACAAGAATAAGCAAGTTTAGTGACTCACCGAGAGACACCAAGGATGGCACAACCAGCTTATAAAATCTGGCGAAAATTTTCTGTGAAGACCAGCCAGCTGCGAAGCATAGGCTTTATCCCGAATAGACGACCCTTTAGACCAGGCCCATGAGGAAGCAATAGTCCGTGTTGTATGGGCTCTGATGTTGAGAGGTCATTCCTCTCCATGGCTCGCATAAGCCGACACGGTAGCATCCACTATACGAGTGATCGATATAGATCCTCAAAGCCCTAACGGGCATCATTCGAGGTCAATGGGCTCAGCAGACAAAGCGGGCAATGAAATGACCTAAAGGGGGTAGAAAGATGTTTAGGCACGTAGTCGGGTCTGGGCCGGAGAGTAACACTGCAGTCCCCAGGTCCAAAGCAAATTCAATCCTCATCCACTGAGAGCGTGTGCAAATCCCCTATGCACTTAGCCAAAGCAAGTGCAAGAAGCAGAGCAGCTTCGAGGGAGAGCATCTCTTACAGCAATAGATTCCAAAGGCTTGAACAGGGGTAGAGAGAGAGCTTTCAGAACCAGCACTTAATCCCACAGCTCCTCTAGGACCCTTGAAGTAGCCACACGTGCAGGCTCCACAGCTGCGGTATTATATGAATGGTACTATAATGTTATACTGAAACTAAAATTAAAACAATGGAAAAACCCTTAAGATAACATGTAGAAAGAAAAAAATGCATCTTAAGCACGCAGAATAACATAAGTGGACTTTGAACGATTAATTGCGGCTTTGAACGATTACGTAATTGTGGCATCCATAACTGTAATCGCGATTAGAAATTCGATTAATTGTGCAGCTCTACACCACCTTCAGTTCCCAGCCGTTTATGTGCCACCTGCTCTGAGACTCTGACCACAGGCCTGAAGTCGGAACACCCTCGCACCCTCATCTCCACGAAACACACACCCAGACAATGGCGGTGCTAGGGCGGGGCTTGATGGGGCTATAGCCCCATCAGAATCTTGCTTAGCCCCGGCACAGCCCACCCCCCACCCCCCCACCCAAGGATTTCCTAATGATATTCCTGTTTTTTAACTCCCAGTGTCACTTTAATTAACACTGAAAAATAAACATTAAAAACCTAAAAAAAAAAAGTTTCCCATGAGCTGATTCGCTACATATATATATATACAGTATATATGCCTATAAACAGTTGACAATGTGGGGGAGGGGTCAATTAGGCACACTTAGGTACAGTGCGCATTAGTATTCATTTTAAGTTTAGTATCAACAGTTATCATAATGGAGCACTATTTAATATCAAGCAAAAGACTGTGAATTTCAGACACTTTGCAGAATAGCTCAGATGAGAACAATAACAAGTCGACAGTCTCAAGCCCTGTTTACACTAGTGTTTTCCTTTTAAAATGAAAACGATCCTCGTCTACACTTGCGTTTTCACTGAGTTTCAGATACGTTCTCCGCCCACACTACACAACCGAAAACGCATGTCACATGACCATTCATGCAGGTACACCCATAGATATGTATACATGCATATCTATGGGTACAACAATGTGCAGGATGTTATTGTTTACACGACCGTCAAGGATACACAGAGTTACGAATACGAATGTGGGCAGCCACACCATCATTTTCAAAAGTCTCCGTTTTGGTCCATTTACACTGGAACGCAACCCCGGACGGAGAGGAGCTTGTCGTCACACAGAGTAGCAACTCTTAATAAATAGCTTATGTGGAAATTGTTTTATGAATCGTCTGCACTTTATCTATTGTAAACATTGTTAGAATTTACAGTGTTTTCCTGCCAGTAGGCATTGAGAGTTTTTGACTTGATGGTCAAAAAAATTAGTAAATAGAAATGTGTAAAAAAATTGTAAATAAATAAAAGAAAATAATAACAAAAGAAAATCCCTACTTTCTCTCCTTTCTATGTGCGTTCATAAATGTTATTAATTTGTAAGTGTCATATTTGGCAGTTGGCATTAAAAGTTATATTACTGGCATATGAGAAGTTTAATACCAAAATTTAATACCCCCCAACCCCCCCATAGCACCCTCAATAAAAAAATCCTGGAGCCGCCACTGCACCCATATATGTTATAGATTGACTCGGGGTGAAGATGTTCTTTTGCACATTCACATGCAGTCCTATGGACTCCAGATGGTGAAGCAGCGTGTCCATGTGACTGATAAGCACATCTACTGAATGGGCTAAAATCAGCCAGTCATCCAGATAATTTAGAATGCACATACCACTTGCTCTGAGAGGGGAAAGCGCTGCATCGATGCACTTCGAGAACGTGCGTGGGGCTAAAGCCAGCCCGAATGGAAGAACTGAATGCTGGTATGCTGTGCCCTTGAAAGAGAACCTCAGGAAGCGCCTGTGGCGCCTCGTGATTTGAATGTGGAAGTATGCATCCTTCAGATCTACGGATACAAACCAGTCCCTGAGACAGATTTGTGCCAGGATCTGCTTCAGTGTTGCCATCCTGAACTCGCGCTTGTGAAGCGCCCGGTCGATGAGCCTCAGGTCCATTATCGGCCCTCCATCTCTCTTGGGCACCACAAGATAGCGGCTGTAAAACCCGCTCTGCAGCTCACTCAGAGGGACAGGTTCTATCGCTCCTCTTGCGAATAAATGTAGTGAAAAAACTTATTTCAAAAACCAAAAAAATCTTATCAACCCCAAACTTTTGATTGGTAGCGAAGTTCAACTAGTAGAGCAATGTGAGCAATGCCATGGGTTAGACTCCTGGGAAGCTCACAAACTGATAAAATGTAGACTGAGTTGCTTTGTTTAAAAATGTCTGTCAAATGCATAAATGTATTGGTCTTGTTAGTGTGATTTAAATGTAATACTTATTATTATTATTTTTTGGCCCAGGTTAGGTTTTGAAGGACAAAAGTTTCTGTCTCTGTGAATGGGTGAGTAACCAGAGGCTGCGGTGGATGGGAGAGTTCACGTTTCCTCCTCTTTGAGTAGCTTGATGATGTCATCTTACTGAGACGCCATCGAGGTCACCTCAGCACCCTGACTTGAATGGCTGTGTGCAGAGGGGGTGTCTCTCTTTGGGTGGGGTGTGCCAGGAACCATGGCAGCAGACGACCAATGACGAAACAGTGCTGGAATTTATGCCAGGTACACATTGTAAAACCTTTTACCATGAAAAATGTATCTTAATTTTTTTTTTTGAAAATAAGGGTGAAGATCTGTTCACCCAAATATATAGTGTAAAGAAAATACACTACTGTTCAAAAGGTTTTTTTAAATTTTTTTTATTTTATTTATTTTTTTCTAAGAAATTTATTAAATTGAGCAAAAGCTTTGACCAATCTCTAATCAAATTCTGTCTGATTTGCAGACAACCGAATTTCACTTGATTGACAACTGTAGGACTCTGAGCAGTGCATCATGGAACTTGGCTCCTCCAAACAGTCTACATTACCTGTCCATTAAACAGCCATCCCTGTCCCATCCCTTCCACCATGCGTGCCAGCCGAACCGAGCAGCCAGCCTAGAGGAGGAGGAATGGGAGGAGGCGATTAGCTTGCCTGTCCTGCTCAAACTCGGAGAGACCGATGAGCAGCACACCGTGGTGGAAATGCCCTTACTTGGACTGGCCAAACTAAGTGAGCTCCTTGCTTTGGGACCCAACAGACCCTTTGACTTGCTTTTTCCTTTAACCACTGTTGATGGAAGTAGAGAGGATGATATTAGCATTATCGGAAAGGATGGGACTGAGGAAAACCAGCTGATGGAAAGAGGCTCCTTCAGGAGTCTGTTTGAGACCGAGGGATGCCCTGCACCTTTTATGTTTGGATCTCGCTTCTATTGCTTTCACTGCCCTGGGATGGAGTCTGTCTCAGAGATTGGGGTCAAACCAAGAAAGGGACAGGATGAGCAGAGTATCTATCCGGCCCTCAATGTCACGCATTACAGCCATGCTGAGACTGAGAGAGTGAACAAGAGCTCTAGCCAGAGAGACCTGGAGAATGAGGAGAAACTGGCCCTGATGCATGAAAAGCTGAGGGTGGAGGTAAGACAAGTTTAAGGGAGATGAGATGGACCATTTGTAGAAAAATGAATGGGAGAAATAATGCTTGATATGGAGGCTGTAGGAAGATATTACATTTATGATACCTTTTTTAATAATGTAATTGCAGTGTAATCTTGACTAATAGTTAAGGTTTTATGTTATGTTTCAGCTTCCCAGTTTCTTTGTGAAAAATCATGACTACAGCATATACTCTGAAGATGTTGAGTTCATCAATGGCCTTCTGAACACCAAAACAAGGTAAAGAAGTTCTAAGTGTATGTTATACTAGATTTTAGACCTGAAAGTAAGTTATACTAGCTGTCAGTGAACCCCTGTGACTATTGTTGTTTTAAATTATAAAAGACTTTATAATATATAATAACATAAGACATATTTCATGTTTCCTCTAAACCATATGTTTTCTTGGGTATCGAGACAGGCACATTACAGGTCAATGATATGAGGCACAAATACAGTGGTGTGAAAAAGTGTTGGCCCCCTTCCAGATTTCTTATTTTTTTGCATGTTTGTCACACTTTAATGTTTCAGATCATCAAACTAATTTAAATATTAGTAAAAGATAACACAAGTGAACACAACATGCAGTTTTTAAATGAAGGTTTTTATTATTAAGGGAAAACAAAATCCAAAACTACATTGGTAACTTAAGTTACCAATCAAATGAAATCAGTATCAACAAAATTCATCTTTACACAACAGAGGTGGAACAGAACACAAAAGTAGCTTTTCTGTGTATTTACAGACCGTTTATCGAGGTTCAGAGGTGATATGAATGCATTTGAATTCATAATAACAATGTTTTGAGATTAATGTTTTAAATATAAAGTTTTGAATATAGAAATATTAAATGATTTGAAAAACTTTAATTATATTTTAAAGGGGTCATATGATGCGATTTCAAGTTTTCCTTTCTCTTTGGAGTGTTACAAGCTCTTGGTGCATAAAGAAGATCTGTAAAGTTGCAAAGACTAAAGTCTCAAATCCCAAGAGATATTCTTTCTAAAAGTTAAGAGTCAGCCACGCCTACCTAAAACGGCTCGTTCTAACACGCCCCCACATGTCTACATCACTATGTGGAAATATTAGCATAATGCGCCCAAATGTGCACGAAAGAAGTTTCGGGCGTGGTTTCAGGAACGCAGTAGTGTTGATGCAGCCATGTCAGGGAGACGCTGTGTTTCAGTGCGAAAGCAAGAGCACTTTATTTGGCCTTCCGGAAGTAGATGCAATTAGGAATCATTGGTTAAGGTTTATTTACAACAGAACAGCACAACCCAGATGTTCGAATTTGTGCAACGCATTTTATAGACGACAGTTTTTTTTAACCTAGAAGAGTACAAGGCTGGCTGTGCACAAAGGCTATTTCTAAAAAAAAATAATAATAATAAAATAAAGGGTTAATTCCGACTTCAATAAGACAATCTGGCACTTCTGAATCAGCGACTGTAAGTATGTTTTATTATCAGTTTAAGTATTTGCTATTGACTGTTCAAATACGGAGTTTTGCGCAGCGCAGAGTAATGCGTCGTGTGTGTGTGTGTGTGTGTGAGAGGGGAACAGGGTCACATCACAGGAGAGTGAACTGCCTGTCAGAAATCATAGCACGTCAGCTGTCTTAACCGTGGCTTGTGTACTGCATCATTACTGTGTCTGTCACGCGACTCTGTTGCCCTTTCAGGCTTGAACTGATGGTAAAACTAATGACATTATTAACTGTCTTGATATTTACTTTGAAAGCTGATGCTCGCGATTATGGAAAGGGGCGTTATTTCCGACACGTGCCTGTGGTGTTCGGCCAATCACAATGCACTGGGTTAGCTGGCCAATCAGAGCAGACTGCGCTTGTCAAAGGAGGGGGCTTTGTTGAAAACGAAGCGTTTGAGAGAGGCGGGGCATAGAGGACCTACAATAATGTACAGTATTTGAAAAATAATGTGTTTTTTGAACATTAAAGCATGTCAACATATTCTGTTACACCAAATACACAAATTAATGATCTTTAAAAAAGCATCATATGACCCCTTTAAAAATTAAACCAAAACTGTCAGTAGGTGCCGGCAAGTCACTGTCTTTGTCACTAGATCATTCATTCAATCGATTTGTTCAAACAACTGATTCATTCAGGAAGAAAACAAGTGACTGTCTTTATGAAAGGGTAACTGAATCATTGACTCACTAGATTCACTAAAAAACACACATTCATTCATAAAGTGTTTGCATGGAGATGCGCAGCGGCTCAGCTGTGACCTTGTTTGGAACTATTTTCGTTTATGAAATAGAGCAAAATCAGACAACGGTGTTCTTAAAATATAAGTCATTTTATATTAACTTGTTTATTGAACTGTTAAATAAAATCAATATCACATTTGCAAAAATCTGAAATGTATTACTATATATTACGCTACCTTTATGTGCGGAACTCTGATCGCTTTTGTAGGCTGTTAGGCTATGGATTAAATATAGGAACTGGAACGCCGCTTTGTCAACTTTTTTCTATTGTTTGCTAAATGTTTTTTTTTTTTTCGGATACATTAAAAGTTTCACAAGCAAAATTAATAATGCTTGTTGCATCAAGACATTTTTATGTCTCAAGATTTGTTCTCAAAACTTTTTTTTCCCCTTCATGTTGGAAAACATTTAGCTTGCAAAGCATTTTCTGCAAGAACGTCAAAAAGTTTTTACAAGCAAAATGTTTTCAAATACAAAAGAAAAGACTCAAGCCAAAAAAAAAAAAGTTTTGAGGAAAAACAAATCATGGGTGGTTTTGTTTGTTAATTACACAGAGACAATGAGTCAGAACTACCATTGAATGACTGGTTTTGGCTTGTTGCCAAAGTACCGGTATATTTGAAACAGCACATCTGACTGGTATTATGTCTGTCTCTAAAGGGGTCGTGTAGTGTACCAGCTGACTCTGATGCTTTGGCGATTGATGTGTCAGTGTTACTATGCAGAGGCTCAGCTGGAAGTGCTGAAGCTGACCAAGCATCCAGAAGACAGCTCCATCAAAGCTCGCTGGAGAGTCAAAGGCCTGCCCTTCCACTCCATTCTGATCTTCTTCTACAAGAAAGACAAGAGCCACCTCTACAGGTGAGACAAGAGCCTATCAAAACCTTGCCCTGTGGCTCATCTTTGTGTAGTCATATTTATTTTTTTCTGTTCAGAACATATGATGCATTCTCCACCTTCTATGTTGGCTCTGATGGACGAATACATAGGCATAAAGTTGAAAAGGTGAGGTTTGCTTGCAACTCCATATTTTCAGAATATCCTTGTTTTCCATATTTTTTTTAGAAATTAAATAGGAAAATAGTAAAACAAAATGTTTTTTTTTATTTTCCTACAAAGTGATCGTGAAAGAAATGTCCAAATCATATTACACTCCCGTTTAAATGTTTGGGGTCAGTACTTTTTTTGCATTAAAAACTTTTCCCCCATTAACTTTAACACCGATGGATATTTCAATGTGCTTTCCCTCATTTTGAACAGATAAATGTTTCATTTTCTAGCTTCAGAATTATTTCAGTAAACACTGCTGATGGGGATTAGAAGTGAAAAAGGGGCGACAGTTATGTTTTAATGCACTCTGTGAAAAACCTGGAAAGAGATGTGAGTGAGGATTTGGAGCTAAAAATAGGAGAGCAGACCACATCTGCACAGTGTGTTGTCTTTTTCATATTAATACAGCGAAATTCAAAGAAAAAGAAAGCTAGCGGACTAAAAAGAGATTTTGTCACAGATATTCCTTTAAGACTGTCACATTAAAACCGCAAGATTTATATTATTTTCCTGACAGATAAAAATATAATGGAGAATTATGGAAAATGTACAGCTCATTCAATCAAACAGACAAATAAGGATTATTTGTAGTGCAGCCTTATTATTTGAAATGATTTAAGTCATTTTGAGTGGAAGCTCCCTAAACTGGAAGTACCACCCGTAATGTAGTAGACTCGTTTGGAAAAAGGAGATACTGAAAGCTGAAAAAATGCTTTTCAATCACACAATATCAGAACATATGGAGCAAGATTTTAGATCAGTGAGATTTTACTTTGGGCAGAGCTACCCAGAAATCCAAGTTATCAGAAAAATGGTTAAAAGGTGAGTTAACAGTTTTTATATCATTTAACGCTTGTCACTTAACTATGGATATCTTCAACCTATTTGACTCAAAGGACACCATAATCCAACACACAATTCAAAAGGCCATGTAGGCTGAGACATTTCTGGTACTTCTGCTGTACTTAAAACAGCTTCTTTTCAAAACAAATATTCAATTATTTCAACAAAATTCATTTTGTGATTCCATAAGTTTCAAGAACTGTATGTTTTTCAATAAAAACAATAGTTATTAAGGACGGGAAAAATAAATATTTTCGTTTCATTTTACATCTTTTATGTGTTTTTTTTAACACTTTAATTTAGATTAGAGTTAGATTATTAGTATATTAATAATAATGTATTAATTTAATTATATTTAAAGGGATATTTAACCCCCCAAAAATGAAAAATTTCATTATTTACTTGCCCTCAGTTGTTCCAAATCTGTAGTTTTTTTTTTTTATTGATTTTTTTTCCTGATGAACACAAAAGAAGATATTTTGAAGAATGTTGCTGCTGGTCCCCATTTACGTTCACGGTATGGAAAAAATAAAATACTGTGGAAGTCAATGGGGACCAGCAACTGTTTGGTTACCAAATTCTTCACAATATCTTCTTTTATGTTCTACAGAAGAAAGAAACTCATACAGGTTTGGAACAGCCTGAGGCTGAGTAAAGGACAATTTTCATTTTTGGGTGAACTGTCCCTTTAAGTAATCCTGCGGCCCCCTTGGACATCTACTGAGGCTCTCTGATTGAAAAACAACGCTTGATCATTTCACTCTGGTTTAACCTTAGTGTTTATCTATGTTGGTAGGTTATGGAGACTCATCCTCCCTTGCTGCCCAAAGTGACTTCAGTGCTGGCCGGGGCTCTGGTGGCGCTGGGCATTCAGGAACACCGGCCCGCCCTCAACCTGCTCCCACTCCTGCTGTCTTCCCTCCGACAGCCCCAAGCCTGAGCCGCAGAGCGTGGATGCGTTTGGTCACACCATTAAAAAGACTGAAAAAGATGCAGCGCTGTATTGTGTGGGTTGAGTGAATGAGATATTGGTAACCAGTTTTTTGGGGGTAAATCCGCAGGAACAAGAACAAACGAGTTAAAACTGTTCTCACTTGAAACAATCTTTGTGCGCTCTTTAATTTCCATTGTTTGAATATCACCAAACTGGTATGAATCGTAACAGGTTTCAGAGACTAATACATGAGGGCATCACTAACTAGGAAGTTAACTAACGCACAACTCTTTAACAAACAGGTTTTGATGTCCCAGTACATTACTGTACAGGTATATTCAATGCCATCTGTAAATACATTCAGGCAGCTCGGCTGTAAAACTGGCGTTTGAAGCACATGCCAGATAAAAGGTGAAGATGGTTCAGCTCACATTCACAGTAATAAATCAACAGAAAGATTGGTCCTGATTTTTAAGTCTTGATCAGCTTACATTGTAATAATTCATTATATATATTTTTTGTATTTATATGTTAATTGGAGTTTTCATCAGTTGCATTGGTTTAAATGTTGTAGAGGAAGGTGCCTGAAAACCAGCTGTTTCCTTTAGTAGCAGAACTTAATGAATGTCTTTAGAGTTGCTGCCTGTTTGGTGACCTTTAAGGGAAAGTAATGCCAGGGACTGCCTTTGAGTGTAGAGAGTTTAGTTTCCTGTCTGGACTTGTTCTTGTTTGCCCATACCTTCCTTATTTGAATTGTTTTCAATGTGCAAGACACATGGTATAAGTCCCTCAGCCAATATGGCTCCCTGCATAAATACATTGCCAAATCTGCTCTAGTCTTGCCCTGCCGTCCATGTAACTTAAGTCCACACTTATTCGAAAGACCCATGCTTTCAATTCTTTTCCCATTGAAATATGTTCAGAAGTGTATTTGCATCTGCAAAGCAACGCGTGGGTTATTTTTCTCCAGGTTAATTGGTCACTTTAGCTCAGTAATGACTGGCAGTGCATTTGGTGTGGTAACACATGCTCTCCTCCCACAGTCTGTTTTAACAAGAACCGTTTCAACTGCGTGAGCTTCCTGTGGTAAAGACATAGACCAGACACTTTAATGGACTTCCTGTGTCCCAAAGCAGTCAGAACACATCTGTCTCAAATGCTTGCGCTTTTAAATGGACAATAAAAGCATGAAACGCTGTTCACTCCACGATCTGTGCAATTCAAATCCGAAAGGTCAGAACCTGTTAAAGCAATTGTTCTGGTGGTTAATTCTGCGCTAATTACCCAAAAACCTGTGTGAATGTGTTGTGAGACAAATAAATGCATACTGACCGATATTTTTGGTCTCTGTTCTTCTCTCTTGTCTACTACCATTTAGATTTAGATTTTCTGCTAAATAATTTTTAATTTGTTGCATATAAGGTACAATATATGTTTTTTTAATTAAATTTTTTTGCGGTTCAAATAGGACTTTAAACTTTAATCATGGTTTCCACATGTATATTAAGCAGCCCATCTGTTTTCAACATTCAGCATGTTAGAATGATTTTTGAAGGATCATGCGACTCTGAAGACTGGCGTAATGGCAGCTTTGCGTCACAAGAATAAATTACATTTTACAGTTATTTTAGACTGTAATAACATTTCATAATTTTACAGCTTTTACTGTAATTTTGATTAATTAATGCAGCCTTGGTAAGCATAAGAGACATTTCAAAAACATTACAAATTCTTAACCCTAAACTTTTGAATGATAGAAAATGTTTTATTAAAATGTTCCATTTTATATTGGCATTTTTTCAGCCATGTCTACTAAAGTTTGACTTACTTGAATAAAGTTTAAATCGTATTAATTAAATATGGGTAACAGGGTTGTAAATTTACCATAAATGAAATTGCTCAGCTAGCAATTTAGGAACCAAATGTTGGTTTGTAGTTATTGATACAAAATTATATATTTTTTTCTTTAGTCGAAGGGTTGAGACAATATGAAAATGTAATTTATGCAAATATTGTTTCCCTCCAAATTATCTTACCTCCTGGGCATCATAGTGTTTTAGCTTGAAAAAAAAAAGGAAGTAATGAGATTATTTGTGCAATGTGCCATTACCACATAAAAGTCATTGTTTTTTTTGTTGTTTTTTTAAACTAAACAGCAAAGGTGTTCCGTGGCCGAACATATAGAGGCAGACACAGCGGTTTCTTTAAAACTAGAAGTAATTCTAGACTTGGACCATTTTATTTTGTAACGGTCACATTCATGAACAACATGATGGAGCCAACAAGATGTTTTTGGCATGCAAGAAATATTTACAACCAACAGCTCTATGGCATCACTATGACTAAAACACTTCCAGTCCTCAGTGACGAATGTGCAGTGCTGTATATCTAATCATATGTAACATGTCTGGAGCTTGTAAACATCAATCTTGGCATCTCCTTTATCTACACATCGAGCAGGTCAAGCTGGAACGAATGAGGTTTTCTTCATATATACGTGCCTGTAATACAACTGCTATTATTGTCATTATTAAAACAACTTATTACAACAATATACAGCTAATTTACAATGGACAGGAGCATATATGAATCCTGTCAAGAGTAAAACTCACTGACTGTTTTGACATCTGCAAAGAATATAAGATGCTGTTTCCCCACAGATGGACGCCACATAAGGGGGGGGGGGGGGGATTCTCCCC